>NW_021703767.1:79719791-79857569 GCF_005190385.1 Monodon monoceros | reverse complement strand
GAGAGAGAGAGAGAGAGAGAGAGAGAGAGAGAGAGAGAGAGAGAGAGGAGAGGCTCTCTCCACTTCATAAATACATTACATAAATTGTTCTTACAAGGCTTTATTATCAAAATACAACAGTGATGGTACATTATGTTTTTCCATCTTTTTTTTTTTTTTTTTTTTTCGCGGTACGCAGGCCTCTCACTGTCGTGGCCTCTCCCGTTGCGGAGCACAGGCTCCGGACACGCAGGCCCAGCCGCTCTGCCGCATGTGGGATCTTCCCGGACCGGGGCACGAACCCGTGTCGCCTGCATCGGCAGGCGGACTCTCAACCACTGCGCTACCAGGGAAGCCCTCCATCACTTTTTAAGGAAGAATCTCCCTCATGAGGATATAACCCAGGTGACTGAGTATGCAGCTGAAAAAAATCCTAGAAAGATAATATCATCTCATTTTTTAAGGTTTTGTGTTTGCCTTTTTCTGTGCATTACAAGGATTTTTAATGGGAAAATAAAGATGCTTTTTCCAGAGGTGCTACCAGATTTTATACTAAAATTTCAGAAGTTGGTTTTTGTAGGAGTCTTTTTGGGGGTGGGGGGATGGTACTTTGTATCCTTCCTCCTTCCCTCCCTCCCTCCCTCCCTTCCCTTTTAGAGTTGGGTTTTGAAGCATGGAGTTTCACATTAAAACAGGTGAAATCAGTCCAAACAGTGATATCACATGTGCAAAAACATAGACGCATGATGCTGATGGGAAAGACTGAAGCAGGCAAGAAGTTGGAGAAACAAGGGAGAAGTTGATGTGGATCGAAGATGGACCTTTATGGGTGAGCATGTAATAAATCTGCTAGATTTGTCACCACTGGGCAGTGTATGAGGGGAGGTGCTCTGGCCACCTCATAGCGCAGGGCTCATGTACTCAAGGCTGAAGAAGGACTCCAGTGAGAAAAATTTCCAAGATATGTACCTAATTTGATAAAAGAATAATCATGGAGATGTAGGGTTCAGAGATGAGGAGTTACCATTCAGCCCTGTTCAGGGATATGCTCCCCTTGTACTTTTCACTCCAGTCATAATGAACTGCTCCACTTAACACTAGAACACAGAGTAAACAAAGAGAAAGGCATTCGAGAGCCTCTGCTACCTTGCTGCAGTCTAATTTTCTGGCCTTATTTTCTATTACATGTACTACAAACTTTTTAGTCCGCTCACCACCTGTTATTCCTCTAGTCCTCCAGGCACTTTTATGTACCAATGCCTTTGCTCAAAGTGTTCTGTCTACTAGAGGACCTTACTTGTCCCTTAAAAAAGATTTTACCTGTCAAAAATCTTTTTTTATGAGCCAAAGCCTAGTTCAAATAATATTTTCATGAAAACGTCCCAGAATTTATTCCTTTTCTCCACTGGAATTTACACACACACACACATTCCTTCAGTATAAGATTTTCAAAATATATCAAGTTATACCATGTACTAGCTTTTTGTGTTTCTACTTGAATCCCACCCTACATCTCTGACTAACCTTGAGAACTCATTCCAGAAAATCTGCTTTATAGGAGTAAAGCTGTTTTGTCGTGAACATCTCTCTATTTCATTGGTTACAAAACTCATTCAGAAGGTGTTGGGAACACAGAGATGAATGATTAATTATCTCATTCTAATTATAAGATTGGGAAGCCAGGCAGGTACACACATGGTACTGGAATTGTGACAAATTTCTCAAACATGCTCAGAGTGCTAAGGAAGCATACAGAGAAGCATCCCTGGCTATCTGGAAGGGAGTGGAAGATCTGGTCACGGAAGTCTCCTCAGGTTGGACAGTGCCTGCACTCACCCTGCAGGATGAGGGGCGACGGGAAACAACGGCATTGGAGGCAGAAATCCGATGTGTCTATTAGAGCCCTCCGGTTTGGTTATAAATACAAATAGCAGAGAAAGGGTGATTTTTATAACGAAGAACAAAATTTTCAAAGGCGGAAATAAACTGGGTCTCAGAACTAAACCAGAACCAAGGCACTGAAGGCCACAGGAATCTTTTCACATTGACTTCACCTTCTCTCTCACACCGTGTACTGACTGTATCTGGTTCCCAGACCACGCAGTAAAACATGGTCACCTGGAGCTCTCAGGCTTACATTTTTCTGCTCTATTGCAACATAACAAATTACCTCAATACTTAGTGATTTAAAACAACAAGCATTTATTATTTTATAGGTTCCATGTGTCAGGAATCCTGACTGGCTTAGCTGGTTCAGAGTCCCATTTTAATATATACCTGCTGAAAACCCAATCCTGTGAACAGAGGGGGAAGTTTTCAGGGAAAAGGGGCTGAACTTATCATTCTAATTGAGTGGGGTTCTCACTTGCCCCTACACACACACACACACACACACACACACACACACACACACACACACACCCCTGACCTCCCTGCCTTGTATCTGTTGTACATATTAGGATTTGGAAAACACTATTTTTGAATGAAGCTTTGAAAACTTATATGTGATGAGACTGAGGCCCCCAAACAGGTAAGACTTGTTCAGGATCACAGAGCAGGTTAGTGGCAGAGCAAGGCAGAAAGTAGGGGTTGGCAGAATACTGGCATTTCATGCTGGTGCCTAGAAATGATGCATAGAGCCTTAGAAGTGGTTTTCAAGGAGCAGAACAGCTGACACCTTGCCTGTGACTGGGGTTTATGAGGAAGAATGGAGGTAGGGAAGTGCTGAAAGAACGAGTACCCGACTTTGTTAGAGGAAAATAATGAGACAATGATGCCGAGACTGGGAAGCTGGGTCAAGGGGAAGGCCTGTTTGCAATGAGTGAGACCTGCAGTATCTGTTGGTTGAGGGGCCAGAGTGGGAGGAGATTTAGCATTTGAGGGAGCGGCGATCCAGAGAGAGTGGACGAAGCCAAGTTCATGGAGAGAACTGGAAAGGGGGGTGCCAAGACCATTTGGGAAGGGACACAGGACACCTCTTCATCAAAAGGAAAAGAAAAGGAGAAAGGAAAGGGGAAGAGCTCGGAGCAGTGCTCCTGGGGAGGCACAGGAAGGTGAGGAGCCTCAGGGGCAGAGAGGCTCGCTCTGCACAGGCTGAGAGACCAGCAGTGTCCTGGGGATATTGAGGAAAACGGGGCAGTCTTTGAGCCTTAAGAGTCCAAGGAGAATTTGCACAGCTGCTGTGGGGAAGCAACTGGGCATAAAGAAACAGGAAACAAAAGACTGGTGAGGAGTGGTAAGGTCTCAGCTAAGGTCAGACAACAGGACTTTGCAGTGGGCTTACTCAGGTCCATTTCCCAGGACTTCTCTGACTGTCTAGAAACCAGCACCCCATCCCAGCCCTGTGGCACCCTGTGGGACTTTACTGTTGCTTTTGCTTAGACCTGGGGAGCTGAGGAATTAGTTAATGGTGGCCAAATGGACAGTATTATAAAGATGAGGACCAACCATCCTTCCTCTTCACCCAAAGACAAAAAATAAGGCCTATGGTATATGCAGAGACCCAGAAGAAAGGGAATTCAGTGGAGCAGAAGAAATATTGTCCAGCTAGATTCAGGAAAACAAATTCCTTCCCTATGATGGGACAACAATTAGGTTACAGGATGACATATTTTTCAATTGGTTATTTCTTTTATATGCTTAAGACAAAATGAGCTTAAACTTCAGTTTGAGCTATTTAAGCAAATGTCAAGGAACACATTTGTGGGGTTGTCAAAAAGCTGGATGCATAATGGTTATTATCGCAGGCTTTGGAGCCATGCTGTCTGGATTTGAATCTTGCCTGTGCTGTTTAGTAATTGTGTGACCCTGGATGAGTTACTGCGCTTTCATGTTTCTTTTATTTTTCCATCTCTAAAATAGTGATGACAACAGTACCTATCTCATGGGGTTGTTGTAAAAAGCCCTTTGCACAAAGCCTGGTAAACGGCATTCAATAAATATTAATTAGCTATTATCATTTAAAAAAATCAGATTGTTTAGTGAACTTCATAGAAGCACTGGCTCTTGGAGTGGAGACCTTCTGAGACCATTTGGTCCTATGGTTCTCAAACTGTGCTCTTCAGAGCCCAAGAGTAAAAGAGAGATGCTTCTGGGGTTCCTTTGGGATAAATGGGGTGGGAGCAGAGCTGCTACTGCCCCAGCAGCTGCTTCCATAAGAATAGCTCTGCTTCTGTCAGTTTCACACACTTAGTAGGCTTCTGCCTATAGCTGAAAAGAAGCTTTCAACATGGAAAAAGAAAACTGAACTAACTTTACAAATGAGGAAACTGACGTTCAGAAGGGGAAATGACTCACCCAAGGTCAAATGCTGAGTTTTCAGTAGAGCAAGATCTAGCACTCAGGCCTCCAGCCTCCAGTCCAAGGTGTCTCTACTGCAGCTCTCTATCTGAAGTTCAGGCCCCATAGCAAAAAGGCCTAAGATTTTTCTCTCCCCCAGGACCTAGCCCAATCACATTTCCTCTGAAGAACCTTTCCCAATTCCCCAGGCAGTTGGCTATCCCCTCCTAGAGCTTCCCACAGTGCCTCTTTCCACATAATGTTTTAAATGGCCATTTTTCATGATGGATAAAAGGATCCCACTTTCAAATGCAATCATATTTTATCTATGTTGAATTTCCCAGTGCCAAGCCCACTGACTAGCACATAGTAGGTGCTGAGCAAATAACAGATGTGAATACACGTTTTAAATCAAAAAGCTGATGTACAAATGTGATGAATAATTAATGCTGCTGTTATTATTATGGTGAAGGAGTGGCAGATATAACAGTTCTTGTCCCAAATGAGCTAATTACTGACTTGGCTAAAAACTTTTGCAAAATTTATTTCTTTTTGAGAATAAAATCTGAGTCCAAAGTGCCACATGGGGTTTAATTTTGATTTGTAATGTAAAATGCCTCTGGAGTTGGAAAGGGGGGTTGCAGGGAGAGTGGGAGGGACTGGTTAAGGGCAGCCAGTGTCTAGAAGAAGGTTTCAAGAAGACACACTGACCCTGTGTGCACAGCCAGAGACTGGCTTCTTTCTCCTGTACAAGGCCCGCCTGTGAGCCCCAAGAACCTTCTTCCTGTAAGCACCTTCCTCGGCTGATTGATTAGGAGAAAACTTTTAATGAAGGCGTTAATAAAAGAAGCTCCAGTGCCAGAGGGGTCCTGCACTAATTAGGATGGTGTCAGTCAGGAGAATAACCACACAGACAGCTCCGAGTCTTTTCTCCACGGCGGGGGTGCAGGGAGCTGCCAGTTGCTGCTGCCCCTCTGCCCTCTCCTACCCACCGGGAGCCTGTTTGTTAAAATCTGCTTCCTAGGGGCTTCTCTGGTAGTGCAGTGGTTAAGAATTCGCCTGCCAATGCAGGGGACATGGGTTCGAGCCCTGGTCCGGGAAGATCCCACATGCCGCGGAGCAACTAAGCCTGTGCGCCACAACTACTGAGCCCGTGTGCCACAACTACTGAAGCCCACAAGCCTAGAGCCCGTGCTCCACAAGAGAAGCCACTGCAATGAGAAGCCCGTGCACCGCAACAAAATAGTCCCTGCTCGCCACAACTAGGGAAAGCCCACGCACAGCAACAAAGACCCAACGCAGCCAAAAATAAATAATAAAATAAAATAAATCTGCTTCCTACACAGTCAGTGCCCCTGAGAATATGTGGGCCCACCCTGCCCCAGCCAGGACCTGGGGAGGTGGCACTCAAAACTATCTGGGATGCCTCTATCCTTACAGGAAGCATTGCAGCTGTGCACGTTTCCAGGGAAGATGGAGAGACAGCAGTTCTAAGCCTTCTCAGCCTCTCAGTTCCCTTAGCTGAGCAGAGAAGCTTTTGCCTTCCTCCCTTCGCTCTCCGTCCTTCACCTTATAACCTTCCAAAGTGACCAACTATCCCATCTGTATCAGTCAGTGTGTTCCAGAGATTATATACATATGTATATGCATATGGAAAACACTAAGATATATATATACGTATGTATATGTATGTGTGTATATATATGTGTATGTGTATATATGTAGATGCGTATATATATATATGTACATATATATATGATTAATTTGCAGAAATTGGCTAATGCAACTGCGGGGGCTGACAAATTCAAAATTTGTAGGGCAGGCCAGCAGGTTGGAAATTCAGGCAGGAGTTGATGCTGCAGTCTTAAGACAGAAGTTCTTCTCCAGGAAACATTTGGTTTTTGCTCCTAAAGCCTTTCAATGGATTGGATGAGGCCCACCCTCACTATTAAGAGTAATCTCCTCTACTTATAGTCAACTGATTGTGGATGCTAACCCCATCTGCAAATTACCTTCACAGCAACACTTAGATTAGTGTTTGATTAATAACTGAGTATTATAGCCTAGTTGAGTTGGCACACAAAACTAACAATCACTCTATCTTTATGACATTTGAACCTCCTAATATTTCTTTAAGCTAAGAGAAAAGTTAGCATTATCTCCATTCTACAGATTAAAAAACTGAGGCTTCTCTAAGTTATGTCCTGCTTACTTTTACACAGCTAGGAAATGTTATTGCTAGATGTTAAAATTAAACCACAGTTTTCTGGAATCAGTCTTAAGTTCTTAACATGAGATGATACTGCCTTTCTCATACAATGTTCGCTCATTCATTCAAATAATTATGCATTGGTTCCCCACCACATGCCAGGCACTGACTTGAACAGGATGGACGTGGGGTCCTGACATGACAAAGCTGACCGTCTGCAGAGGGAGAGGCACACACACTAAAGACACACACACACATACATGTGAGCACACGGAGATGCTCGCAAGGTTTAAAAGGTTTCTCTGAAATGATTGATGACCTCTGGAAGAAGCAGAAATGGTCATCCATAACAGAGAAGCAAGAGATTGAGAAGGCCATTTGGAAAATGCAGCTGTTTTTTCAAAGATAGAGACAAGCTAAATAAACTCAGTGTCAGTTTACTTTAGAAGAGTCTAAGACCTATGTCTGTGGTGAAGAGGGAATGAGTCAGGAGCCAAGACAGAGTGTCTTGGTTTTTGCCTTTGGTGTGAGAGAGGCCGTCAGAGTAGGAGGCGGGTGGGAACCAACGTGGGGCAGAAGGACGGGCAGCTCAGGGCAGGCTGGCCAAGCAGGTGCCCTCTGGTCTACTCCTAGCCTCCATATGCTAAATTGTATGAGGAAGAATGAATCAGTTACCTCTCTGGCTGATGAAGACATTTTATTTAGGTCACAGAATCACTCAAAGTATTTTATGTGGTTTTCTGCAAATGCAGAATACGTACCTCAATCCTGTATCTAGGTATCCCTTCCCTCCTACCATCACCAGATCAGAAATGGACCATTCCCAAACAATAACTGTTGTATAGGGTTTCACAGTTTACAAATGCTTTCAAATATATTATCCCACTTAATACTTGGAAAAAATGCAATATAAACACGATAAAATTCCCATTTCACAGAAGAAGCTGAGATCCAGAGAAGTAAAATGACTTGACGGAGGTCTAGGTCAATATTTTTGAGGGCATTAGACCTCAGAGTGTTTCATCTAGTTCTTACGGCTCATTCATCAAAACCAAACATCATCAGTACTTTAGTTTACTAGGGCTGTTGTAACAAAGTACCACATACTGGATGGCTTATTGTCTCTCAGTCTGGAGACCAGAAGTCCCAGGTCAAATGTTGACAGGTTAGCTCCTCCTGAGGGCCATGAGGAAGAACCTGTTCCAGGCCTCTCCCCTAGCTTCTGGTGGTTTTCTGGTTTTCTTTGGCATTCTTTGGCTTGTAGGCACATCACCGTGATCTCACCTTCATGTTTCCCTGTTGTTCTCCCTGTGTGCATTTCTGTGTCCAAATTTCCCCTTTTCATAAGGACACTAGGTAGGCATATTGGATTAGGGGCTCACCCTGCTCCAGTAGGACTGCATCTTAACTAACAACATCTGTAAGAACACTGTTTCCAAATAACATTCTGAGGTACTGGGGGGTTAGGATTTCAACATATGAACTTGAGAGGGACATGGCACCATTAAATCCATCACAATTAGTGTCCCTTAAATCCATCATCTTACTACCCTGTGGAGTAGGCAAAGCTGAGATTATTATTCCCATATAATGGAAGAGGGTTAAAATCTTCAAGGTAAGGTGAGCTGCCCAAGACCACTGGGTGGCAAATCCGTCTCTGCCCTCACTCTGCCTCACCACTCAGCTTTAAAAGCTGGACCTTGAAGCTATGTTATGGCACATGGAACCCCACTGACGTCCTAGGTTTAGGGTTCAGTGAGGGTAGAACAACAGCCCACGTAGTCCTTCAGAAATTGCTGGTTGAGAGAAAATGACTGACTCAATGAAATTCTTAGACTGTGAAGTACACTTGGAAGGGATTTTAACTTGAAAAGGAAAGAAAAATAGTCCTGGATCTGTGTGTCATCAGTTTCCAAATACCATACCAAGGAAATGGAACCAGCCACAGGTCATACAAGATTAATGAGATAATGAAAAGGTTACCTGTAATCTTTGGGCACATTAACATTCCTTTGTTGCCATAACTATATCAACAAAATTTTTGTAATCCAAAATAGGATCAAAATATTTGAATGAGATTATTTCAGACCAGAAAGACTTCCAAAATTACCTAGATTTTTCGGAAGGGAGCAAGTATTCTTCTGCCTCGTCATAAACACACAAATTATGGCATGCTTGGTAGGGAACTGATTTGAGTTATAACTTAAGGCCAGGCCTTTCAGATGAGTTATGGAACATCAGGCAGTGCTCTGCCCTCCACAGCGCAGCAAAGAAAGCCTACAGTTGCAGGTAGAAAACACGGATTCCCATGCTGCCTTGTCTTGCTCCATCACTTTCTGATTAGATGGGAGGCAAGTCAGACAGTGGGACTTGTTGGGCATTTTAGGTCAGACAGACGTGGGTTTGTGTTGTGTGTGTCACTCACTAGCTATATCACCAGGGGCAGAAATTTAAGCTCTGTGAACCTTGGTTTCTTCGTTGTAAAATGGGTATAAAAGTCATTAGAATTAAGCAAGATAATGCATATTAAATGCCTGTCACATAAGTGCTCTTAATGTGAGTTGTTTTTCCTCTTCTATCTCTCTGACTTCACCCTAATCTACCTTCACACAGTTTTTCTGATGGTAACTAAGGAAAATGGAAATGATTATCTCTTGGAGGCATCCTAAAGAAGTATTTAAGTAAATAAAACCCTCTTCCTGAACCTTTGTTGTTGTTGACATGCCTGAGATTTTGAGGCTGTTGCATAAATTCAGTAGATCTGAGGTTGAACCAGGCAATTGGTTGGCAAGCACAAACATCAGTTGGCAAATGCAAAAAATGGCATTTCCAGAAAATATTTCTAGCAAGTGTGTCCTGGTGATCTAACAAAACATGCTAATAGCAACCATGTGGACCACCAAGCCCACACTGACATACACTGCTCAGGCTACAAAGGCTCTGCAGATCTTTATTTCCTTGAGCCTCGTTCGGCCCTGTGTGCATTGGAGAGGGACACAAGTTGTTATTACCAGCCTGGACTGTCATGAATACACTGAGCCACAAAGCAGCTAAGTGGTACTGGAGCCAGGACTTAAACCTGAGCTTCAGGCCTCCCAGTCCACCACACCACATTGACTTCTGGCCTGGAATTACCAGTCCAAACTCCACCCCAGGACTCTGTGCAAGAGGCAGGGCTAATCCCCAAGCCAAGGCAGTGCCATATCTGTGAACCTGTGTGCTGGGGTGCTGGGCTCTGCCCCTTACTCTTCCTATCCCCCTGCCCATCACCCACGTCCCCAAAGAGTCAGGGCCTCCTCCCCCAAGAGGAGGGGAACTTAACATGGATTCCCACTTAGCCAGCAGCCAGTATTAACTTCTGTTCCTCTTTACCAAAAAGACAGATTTTTACCAATGTATTGAATATAGCTGTTTTCTTGATAATACTGAATGGACGAAGAACATAATTTTATTTAGTCACCCATTCACAGAGGCCTATCATATGTCAGGTCAATTCTGTGGGAACATAACATTAATCAGAAACAGACACTGCTTCCAAGGAGCTCACAGTCTAGCAGGGAAGATAATACATACATGGGGATGGCAGGAAGGGGAAGAGTCCTAAACGGCTGTAGCAGGTAGCCTCAGAATCCCAGTCCAGAACCTAAGGGGCACTGGCATGGGCTGCCTCTTTCTGATCTTTCTCCGCTGGGGTGTTTCTTCTGTAGACCAAGGTATCCTACCCAGGTGTCTGGAGCTGCACTGTGTAATAGACTCTTCAGCAACGTTGGAAATGTCCTATCTCTGTGCTGTCCACAACAGTAACCACCAGCCACGTTTGGCTGCTGAGCACTTGGAATGTGGCTAGGGCAACCAAGGAAGAGAAGTTTTAATTTTATTTCATTTTAATCAATTTTGATTGTAGTTAGTGGCTACCATATTGGACAGCACAGAAGTACAGATAAGAGAGTGGACAGTGATTCATGACCATATCATATTTAGGGGGGCAGCTGGAGGTGGTTATGGGGAAGAGTTCTCCCACTGCCCCGCTGCCCCTCCAGAACATCTGTCATCAGCTGGTTGTCTGGGAGCATATGTCAGGAGGCTGAGACACAGAGGGCTGGGTGCTCTGAAGTGTCACTGAACCAACGTGGCCAGCTGGACCCTCCCCACACCTACATGTGGCTGCCACCGGCAATCCTCCCTTCTCCTTTGAGTGGTAAAATTAACAGACTCTGGCAAGGTGCAGATCTGGAAAGGTGCCAAACCTCCATGAAAGAGAAGCGATGAGCTGTCCAGGAAGCCTCAGGCATCACTAGCAAGGTCGTGTGGCGGCCTGAAGGGAGTGTGAAATGGCCGTGTAGAAATCTGTGATCCAGCCCCACCTGCCGTGAGCTCACTCTGTGACCCTGAGTAGCTGTTCCCTCTTGCTGGGCCTCAGGCGCCCTTTTCTGTAAACTGAGGGATGAATTTTCTGATGTCAGCCAGCTCAAAGCTTCAGAGAAAATCTTACTCCCAGAGACAGCAATTTAACAGTGAAGGAGAGTCTGGGGATGTATTTTCCAATGTGAAGCACAAGGCAAAACTAATTTAGCAGAAAATAAAAAATGGGAATAGTCGAAAGTACATGGTGTTATCGGCGGTAAGCAAGTGCTACTCGTGAACTTAGCAACAGTAAGAAGAAAAAAATGCCTAGAAGATTACAGAGGAGGAGGGGAAGACTGATGAAGAACCCATAAGAATAGAAAGTGGAGAACAAGAAAGGCAGGGGCCGCAAGGGGCAGATAAATAACAAGAGAATCACCAGCCCTGCAGTCAGTGAAAGGTGAAGACGGCAGCAAGCAGACCTCCCTGAACTGGAAAAAGCAATTCGATTAGGGGTGACGAACAGCACATTTTTTGTCCCTGATGCAGAACATTCTGACTTTAGTCAGTGTCTGAAAGCACAGGGGAAAAAAATGCCTGTGGGAACAACTTCAGTCAGTCAGTCAGTAAATATTTATTGAGCACTCTGAAACACTGGCTCTCAATCCTGGACGAATATCAGAAGCACCTGGGGAGCCTAAAAAACACTAAATAAAAGCTTGATGTCCAGACCCATTCCCAGAGACCCTCCTCTAACTGGTCTGGGGCGGTGCTCGGTGCTGATGAGAGGTTAAAGCTCCCCAGGTGCTCTGGCCTCAGCTGAGCATCTCTGGTGTCTGGTGTGCCAGGCTTCGTGCTAATCCAGGGCGTACAACAAGAACGAGATAGACATGCATGGCCCCTCCCTACCAGTGTAGGTATTTTGCACTATAACAAAGACCCATTGAGGACTGTGGAGCAAGAATGATCTCTATACCATATGTGAAGAAAATGACACTCAGAGAAGTGGTCTATTTCCAAGGTCATATTACTTGAAGGTCATCAGTCCAGGACTCACCTCCATTAGGTCAAGTCTCAAAACTTGACCAGCTCTCCTTCCCTTACATCACATGACCTCAAGCAACAGGATGCAGAGAAAGATGACTTTCCAATGGTCCCTTCTCTTTCATTTTCAGCACCTGAAATGTTCACCAGGCCCTGACCATACCTAGACTTGTCAGACCCTTAAGTGCCCATGGGCTGCAGGGAGTGGCCAGAGGCTAGGGACCCTGGGATAGTCCTAATGTGGATTACAGTAGAAGGACACCTTACTTGAAGTACTTGAAAAGGGGGGGAACAATAATTTATGAATACCTAATATTTGCCAGGCACTGTGCTAGATGCTAAAGACACAGAGATGAAAGAGAGTCAGTTCCGATCTTCAAGGATGACATAGCCTGGTAGGAGGAAATAAGTGCACTGTGACATGATCATGAATGTTCCAGAGTAGGAGTCTGCAAACTTCTGTAACGGGCCAGATAGCAGGTATTTTCAACTCTACTAACCTTGTGGTCTTTGTCACAACTACTCAGTTCTGCCATTGTAATGCAAAAGCAGCCATAGACAACCCACAAATGAATGAGTATGGCTAGATCCAAATAAAACATGATTTATGGACACAGAAATTTGAATCACATATATTTTTAGGTGTCACATAATCGTATTCTCATTTGATTTGTTTTTAATCATTTAAAAATGTAAAAAAATCATTCTTAGCTTGCAAGCCATATGCAAACAAGTGGTGTGCTGGATTTAGCCCATGGGCTGTAGTTTGCCAGTCCCTGTTCTAGAAGTACCATGGAAGGGAGCATGTGGGAGGACGTGGCCATGTCAACCAGGTTTGGGGGATCAAGGGAAGCTTCTCAGAGGAAGTGGCACTTTAATTTCCCCCAGGTGACCGGGCTGTCTGTTAGCCCATGGTTATTTTCCTACTTGGAACATAGGTTCAAATTACCTACAGACTAACTCCTGTGCTAGCTTTAACTCTCCAGATATTCTTCAAAAGCAGAAGAAAAACAATTTTAAAAAATGCTCCTCAGATATTTTCATTGCATGCCCTCTCTGCACTGGAATACAGAGCTGTAAAGTTTGCTTATGATAACAGGAATTGATCCCTGCTTTCGTAGAAGTTAGGAGACACGAGGATGAGAAATAACATTTTCTGAGCATCTTCTACGTGCCAGAGACTGTTTTAAGAATTTTACTTAAGTTTTCTCATTTAATCCTCACACCTACTCTAAATGTTATAATTATCTCCATTTCACAGAAGACAAAACTGAAGCTTAGAGATGTAAACCTTCTCAACGTCCCAAAATTAGTATGAGGCAGAGTTGGAGTTTGAACTCCAGCTATCAGATTTTAAGGCACAATTTCCCTTATCATGCCTCCTTTTCTTATAAAATGATTATTTCTCATGAACAAGGTTTGCAAACAGAATTGAAATAGCGCAACCGTTTCTAGAAAAATTGTGAACTAAGCAAATACCTTGAAAACTAACTTTCGATTAAAATGCATCTGGAAAATATCATGTGTCGGACTCACTCGCTCACCTGTCTGTATCAAAATTTCATCCAATTAAAAGATTTAAGATACAGATTGGTAAGGAAGAGCAATAGCTTTTAGAAAACCAGTCTTTATGAGGGCTCTTAATATTACTGGAGCCTGAAACGTCTATATCTCTGATGACAATTCTTATGGGGCAGTTTAGGAATCTAAATTTTTACATAAATGAGTTCCACCCCAGGAATAAAATTCACTATTACTTCATTAATACTCTCCTTGTAGTTTTTATGGAGGGAGGAGGCAAGTAATATTGCTTCTGGTTCTGAGGCGTTTCTGTTTCATCATTGTCAGGACCAGGAGCATTGTCATATGCTTCTTTCCTGAAAATCAGGGCTACATGATACCCACTAGAAAACTTAGGAAAGAGAAAGAAACCCTTAAACAGCGCCAGCCTTGCCCCAGAGAGGAGCCCCTGTCCATACTGGATGTCCAGTCAGAAATCTTGTTTTTCTGTTGTATGTGAGAGCTCAGACCTTTGTCACTTCCCAGACTCCAGCAGGGAGTATTTGTTACATACTTCTCAGGTCCCCAATTCCAAGTCTTCAGGGGTCCAGCCCTTCCTCACCTCCAGTCCCTGCCTTTTGCTGTTGAAACAAATGACCTAGGCATAAGCCAATCCCATGTGCATCCCCTGCACCATAGGTGGTCATATGCCTAAGCCACCCCATTCAGAGTGAATCTTAGAAGTTTTGCTGGTAACGCTGGGAGTGGGGGGGAAATACTTCTTCTTTACCATTTGATTATTACCTGATGGCCATATTGATACTTTTCAGGGACAATCTGCCTGAGAATGGAGTTGAAAGAAGGAAGGAGAACAGAGAAATGGAGAAGAAACCAATTTTCATGACATCAGGGATCCTTGGATTAAGTCACATTTGCTACATCTGTTAGATGAGCCAGTACCTTCTATTTTCTGCTTAAATTTCAATTTGTTTTTCTGTTGTTTGCAACCAAAAGAACTCTACCAAAAGAACTTTAATCCCCTACCTTCTAATCCGGTGCCAGTAACAGAGTCCCTCTGTCCCAGGTTGCTGCCCCATGTCTCTGGCCTCATCAATGAGTGTCCTGGTTCTGCTGCTGTCAGGACCAAATTTGTTCTGGCCAGTTCTACCTTATGCCTACCTTGGAGCCTGGAAAATTCACCAGTACCTGCTCCAGAGTAGAGAGAAAAAGGCTACCTTTTTTTCTCTTTTTCCTTTACATTTATTACATAGGAAACACATATTTAAAATAAAACTGATTTAACACATGGCTGACTGGAGAAAAATATTTGTTATTTATAACCTCTCTTTACATAAGAAGTGTGGATCCAGGTAACTATAGGATTTTTTGTTTGCTGACAATAAACAAAAACTTTCATCCTCTGTGTACTGGCCTTAGACTTATTTAAAGATGATATTACAGAGTGGGAAAGGGTATGCAAGCAGGGAATCACTCTGTCTAAGAAGAGGAGAAACTAAGAGGCCTCAGAGAGTAATTTTTCCACGGAGGCAGGAGACAGCAACCAAGAGGCTGCATGGGGACAGGTGCAAAGCCAAGGTATGTATGGAAAGGGGCATGGAAAAAGAGGCCAGTCTCGGGTGGAGTTTAAAGGGGAACTCCTGTGCACTGTGAAATGTCTTCCTCTGCCTCCCCACCGTGAGTTTAATAGTGTTCTACATTGCTTATTATCCCTTATGAGTGAAGTTAATCTGGAGGGAGCTTGGAAAAAAAGAACTGCTGGGACAGGACTGAGCAGCAAGCTTAGCTTATGCATATCAGGCATTTGGGCTGAAAAGGAACTTGGATACAGATGCTTTTGGGTAGAGAACTAGAAAATCCCCTTTACAATCATCCCGTTTATATCCCAGCCGAACTAAAGTTCCACTCTATACAGGAAGCAGAATCTGGAAGCCCCAAGCTTTGAAAGTGTACGTCTGCATTAGAGCCTGGAAATTTCTGGAGGGGAATAGATCTATGTTCTTGTACTTACTTGCATCTACTAATTTACATAGTGAAAAATTTTACTGTCATTAAATATACTTCTGCCATATCATTTTCAATAGCTTTATAATATCCATTATACAGCTGCACAAACATTTATTTAGCCAATATCTTTTGCTTGGCATTAAGACTGTTTATATGATTTTTTAAATAAACCACACTGAAATTTTGTAGATATGTACATTTTCCTTAGGAAAAATTCCTAGGATTGGAATCTATGGGTCAGAAAAAAAATTTGTAGTTTTAGGGATGTTTTAACATGTTAAGGCAATGGAAATATATACATGTGCAAAGACTTGAGAGTTGCTTGTAAAGTTAAGGGTCACAGTTGATTGAAAAGCTGCTTAAGTCCATAAGTTTACCTATGGGAAAGCCTTAGAGCCACGGTGCTAGGGCTTTCATCACCTCACCCGATGGGGATGAGTATGCAGACTAAAGTGGCTGTCTCCACACGGAGCCTCAGAGATGAGCAAATAATACTGGAACTCTGCAATCTTGGTACAAATCCCATAAAAGACCTTTAGTCTCTTCCTGTTCTCCAAATTTCTTTGTATAAAATCTCCATTGACTCCACTTTGAATACAGAAAAAGAACTCAGACTCCTTAATCACAACTAAAGTCCCCTGAAGAATAAATACAGAAGAGATGATAGAAATAGAAAATCATCCTTTTGTAAGCTCCAAAATAATCATTGATTCAGGCAAGGATCATCAAAAGGAGCTAAAACAAAATTTATAGGGAACAGAGTATTTACCACAGTACCAAAATATCACCACACAAATTTCTAATTCAAATTAAAAAAACATATCATTGCAATAAGAAGATCTGATGGTCAGCACATTTCACCAAGTGATCAAACCTAGCATCACTGATAGTGGGGATAGCTGAGCATTAGGTGCTTCTCTATGTACTGAGGTGCAAAATTAAAAATCACCTATGATGTATTCTTGACCCAATGGGCTTAATCTGAACTTAGCAAGCCCCTCTAGACCTAAATTCCAGTTTATAGAAAATATGAGGGACAGAAGAACAAATTAAATGATACCATGAAGAAATAATCAGAAGAATCCTGAATGTAAGATGTTCCATAGGACATCTGAACTCTTCAAATCACATTAAAAAAAGGAAAAAAAGTGAGCGAACTGCTTTAGCATCTAGACTAAAAGAAACTGAAGAGACACAACGTAACAACTGCAATGGTTAATTTTATGTGTCAACTTGACAGGGCCATGGGGTGTCCAGATATTTGGTCAAACTTGATTCTGGGTGTTTCCAGAAGAGATTCACATTTGAACTAGTAGAATGAGTGAAGCAGATTGCTCTTCCTAATGTAGGTGGGTCTCATCCCATCAGCTGAAGGTCTGATTAGACCTAAAAGGCTAAGTAAGAGGGAACTCCTTCTGCCAAACTGCCTTCAAGTGAAGACATCACCTTTTTCTTGCCTTCAGGTTTGAACTAAAACATCAGCTCTTCCTAGGTCTCAAGCCTGCTGGCCATGGACTAAAACTACACTATCAGCTCTCCTAGGTCTCTAGCTTGCCAGCCACAGATCTTGGTAATTTATCAGTCTTCATAATCACATGAGCTAATCCCTTATAATAAAACTATATATGGATATAGATATAGATATATAGTTATAGATATATTTCGATATCTCCTCTGGAGACCCTGATTAACAAAACAACTAAATCCAGTGTAAAAACCTAGCCTCAGATCTGGTTGAGAAAAAAAACAAAAATAGCTAGAATACATTTTTAGGGCAATTAGGAACATCTGAATATGGAGTCTATATTAGATGATATGGAATTACCATTAATTCTCTTAGAATTGATCATTGTATTATGGTTAAGTGAAAGATTGTTTTTATTCTTAGAAGACAAATGCTGAGGTATTTATAAGTAAAGTGGCTTCACTTACTCTGAAATGTTACAGAAGAAGAAAAAAAATATATATATATACACACACATACAGAGAGAGAAAGAAAGAATATGTTAAAAATGTTAAAAAATTGTTGAATCTCATTGAAGGGTATATGTGACATTATATTATTCTTTTAATCTTTCTCGTATGGGAGAAATACCCTAAACTTACCATTTTGTACTCCATCTAATCTCTGCATGCACTGCATGTCTGTGTGCCTACGTTGCAGAGAGCCCCAAGCACCCGTGTCCTTCGTACTTTCTTCCACTTCCCATGCTGGCCAGAATGTCTTCCCCAATTCCTCTGGTTTTATTTTCTTTTCTTTCTAACTTCTTAAGAAATGGACTTAAGTGCTCTGAATTTAAGACTTTCCTCTTTTGTGATAATAAATTTTAAGGCAAAAATTTCCCTTCTAATTTATCTTTTAACAGCATCTTCCAAGTCTTGACATATTTTCACTCAGTTGATTCTAAATATTTTCTAATTTAGTGCTTTTATTGTTTCTAATTTAGTGTTTTATTTGATCCATGATTTATGTGTGCTTTAAAAATTTTTAAATACATGTGGGCTTTTAATTACCTTTGGAAAATAATCAAACATATGCACTTTGATCTGATTTTTATGTTTGTTGAAACCTGATTTTTATGTTTGTGGAGAAGTATGTGGCTAATCTTTTTAAATATTTGATATGGGCTTGAAAAAGTGGGTTTTCCCTGAGACGCGGGACTTTATGTATCTGTATTAGATCAAGGTTGGTAACTGTGTTATTCAAATGTTTTATATCCTTACTAAGTTTCTGCCTACTTGGTCTATCAGAGGGAGGAATGTTAAAATCTTCCACCATAACTGTGGTTTTGCCAGTTTCTTCTTGTAATTTGGACTATTATATATATATATATATTTTTTTTTTTTTTGAGGACTTATTTTTAGGTGCATGGGAGGTATAGGGGCAAGTCATCAAAAATAAGGAAAGTCAGGCTTCCCTGGTGGCGCAGTGGCTGAGAGTCTGCCTGCCAATGCACGGGACACGGGTTCATGCCCCGGTCCGGGAAGATCCCACATGCCGCGGAGCGGCTAGGCCCGTGAGCCATGGCCGCTGAGCCTGCGCGTCCGGAGCCTGTGCTCCGCAATGAGAGAGGCCACAAGTGACAGGCCCGCATACCGCAAAAAATAAATAAATAAATAAGGAAAGTCTGAGGAACTGTCACAGTCTATAGAGGAGACTAAGGAGACATGAAGAGGAAATGTATTCTGGATGGGATCCTGAAACAGAAAGGTGCAGTAGGTAAAAAACTATGGAAACTGAATAAAGTATAGACCTTACCTAATAATAATGTATCAATACTAATTCGTTATTATAACAAAAACATCATACTAGATGTTAATAATGGGGGAAACTGAGTGAGAAGTATATGGGAACCTCTGTACTATCATAACTACTTTTCTGTAAATCTAAACTATTCTAAAATGTAAAGTTTATTTAAACAAAAGTTGTGCGGGGTTAGTGACACCTCCTAGGGGAAATGTAAACCCTAACCCAGGATTCACAGTATTTCCACAGATAAAGCCCTGCAGATGTTGATCTCAAACTGAAAGTTACAAAAACAAAGGAAATTTAACACTGAGACAGAGGGAGAGACACAGAGAGAGAGAATACCTAAGAAACAGCAGATTAACAGCTCCCAAGAATTTGAGATAATAGAATTATCTGCTATAGAGTATAACAATTATTTTAAATCACTAAATGTATGAAAGAAGGAATTTAAAACATGGGGAAATAGAAATAGTGGTTGCACAATACATTTCTTCTTTTATAGAAAGTTATGAGACCAAAAAGACATAGAAATGATCTTCTAGCAGACAAATAATCAGAAGAATTTTCTCCCTCAGTAGTATAATCAGCCATGCATCTTGCTCTAATATTGAGTGGTCACTATCAGAGACATAAGGGCTTAAACACCAGTTTTAGAAACATATGTCACAAGACTGACAAAGGTAGCAAAATTCAGAGCAGCCTTAAGGAAATGAATGAGAGCACCACTACTAAATGATCATATGTAAATTTGGGAATAGAGACCATAGAAGATAAAGTTTTCCAATCACATACAGAACTTTTATTTTCTTTGAGTTTTTTCCCCCAAAGGAGAAATTTACTTTCTAAGAATAAAATTGCAACTCTGCGTTATTTAATAGTTTGTACAAAATCACTAAACTCTGTCTACAATCTTGTGTGATCCTGCAGACTCTAAACTCTTACGTATGAAAGGGTGAATTGTAACTCTACTTTGCTTTCCAGTGTACATAAAGCTTTAATTCCATGATCTCTGGGGCCTAGAAGTGTTTGCTCACTTGTACAGAATAACAGCTGATATCTTCACATGCATTTTTGAGCTTCTGGTTTGCAGCATGAGTCAAATCAGAAGACAATAGAAGACCCTTTCTTAACAAAAGGACAAGAGAGCAAAGGGAGAGAAGCATCCTTTTTTTTGCTTTAGAAATTTCTTTTACTCAAGTGCACAAAATGGTTTACAGCTCAATGAATTATCACAAAGTGAACACGTCTGTGTAATGACAACTCAGGGCAAGAACTGTACCATTATCCCTTACCCCTTTACACTTTCTACCTCTCCCTCTTACCTAAAGGCATCCACTATCTTGACTTCTAACAGCATAGATTAGTTTTGCCTGCTTTGAACTTTATACAAATGAAATTTTAAAAATATGCATTGCCTGTGCCTGACTTTGTACAAAATCTCATGTTAGATTACCCATTTATTGTGTGTGTAGCTACAGGTTTTTTCCACTTTATTGTTCTATAGAATTCCATTGTATGAATAACAAAAGGACAAGAGAGCAAAGGAAGGGAAGCATCCTTTTGATTTAAAATCTCTCCTTAGAATCCTTGGCACATTCAGTTGTAATCTATGCAGCTATGACTCAATTAAATGATATTACCTACCCCAAGCCAAGAATTATTTTATTTTTCCTCCTTTGTCTAAAATATAAACTCACTCACATGGGAGCCAGTTAGTCATCACCATTGTAAAAGGGCAAAGAAATATGTTACAGTCTGATTAAATTCAGATGCTCAGGACATATTGCTCAACCAGAAGAGCATCTTGTGTTCCTATTAGAATTCTATTACAGGGAATATTTTTCAAATTTATCACCAGTTTTCTTAAGTAAGAGGTAGAAGCTATTTTCATTTTCTTACAAAAATTAAAGAGCAAGAAGGAGTTTGTCCAGGCACATAAAACAACAAATAAGGAACCACGAACCAGTTATCTTGACCCCCTACCTAGATCCTAAGAAGCTTTCTTCCGGGGATATCTAGGATTGAATAAGGGAATTAAAGTATAATAACCGAATGTATCAAATGTAAGAGGCAATTACAATTTCTCACTTTCTCATTCCCTCCAGAACAAATCGTTCAGCAAGTCCACCTCAAAGAACTTTCAAAACACTCACCAGTTCCAGCCTTCGTTCATCTCTGTGACTTCCTCCATATTCCAGACTTGCTATCATCCTATCTTGGACCATGACAAAGACCTCCTAAATGCCACCCTTGTCTCTCCTGCCAGGCTTCAATCCATAAGAGTTCATAAGAGTCAGAGTGTGCTTTAAGAAAAAAACAAAAATGAAAGCAAGATTCACTCTTCTGCTTCAAACCCTCCAGCTGCTTCCTGTTGCACTTGGGAGTAAAAGTGCACCTCCTTAGCACAGCCTCCAAGATGCTGTATAACCAGGTTGTGTGCTAACAGTTCTGGCCTCACCTCCTGTCAAAGCAGCCACTCAGTCACAGCTTGCCATCCATACTTGTCTTGTCTCTGTCTCACTGTCAAGCCCATTGCCACCTCAGGGCCTTTGCACTGGCCATTTTCTAATAAGCCCGAAAAGTTCATACCTAAGATCCCCAAATGGCTGGCTCCTTCTTGTCATTTTGGTTTCAGTTTAAATGTCACCTTCTCAAAGAAGACCTGCCTAACCTCCCTATCTAAATGGTGCCAGCCATTCTTTCTCTCTCCACTTTGTTTTACTTTACTTTTAGTACTTGTCATTATTTAATACATTTTTAATCTATTTCTTTTCTATTCCCCACCTCTCTTCCATTAGAATCTTAGTTTCATGCAAGCAGGAAATTTGTCCACCTTGCTTATTAATATATTCCCAATATCTGGTATGATGCTTAACACATAAAGTGGGTAGTAAATAAAATTGATACAACTTTTTTAGAGAAAAAGGATAAATAAAAGTTGGCTGGAGTGCAGAATGGTAATTTTTTGCTTATAAGAATAGAATGAATTAGAATTATTTAAGGAAATCCTGTTTAAGTGAAGTCACCCATCACTTGAGAGCATCCTATTTTACTGTCTTATGTCCAAGGTATTGACAAAACACCCATTTGACAAAGATGGCTGGCTGTCCATCCAAATTTATGACTCCCCTTCCTTACTGTAGCATTAACACTGGAACTTGACTGCCCATCCTAGAACAGTGTTCCCTAATCCCCTCCCACAAACCCCTACTCAAGCTTGCAGTTTAGTGTGCCATTTTGATGAGTTCTAGTCAGTGAGACGTTAAGGGAGATGATGTGTGCCTGTTCCAGGCCTGGCCCATAGAACCCCTCCATGCAGTACTCCTCCCTGCTCTTTGCCACATCTAACAGGAATGGAGTTGATGCTCAGGACAGCCGTGGGAGCCCTGTGTTAAAGATGGCGGATCTTCCACCAGCTTGAATCTAAGAATGAGAGCAAAGAAGAAGCCACCCACTGAAGTTTTTACTCACTGGTACTATTTCCTGAGTCAAAAATAATTTTCTATTGCATTTGAGCCATTATGCATATTAGGGTCTACCTGTTACTGCCGTTAGCCTACTAAGTAATAGCAGGTTTTTCCTATTAATATTCTTCTTTATGGCTCTTGGGAGACTTAAAGCAAATACTTTTACACTAAATTTAGGAGGTTAGAAAAGAAGGAAGGATTGCAAAGCATGAGGATACATGTTAAGGATAAGAAGGTGAAAGATTCAAGCACAAAATGACAATTTCCAACTGGCCATATTCCTGCACAAAGACAATAAAGGGGCTTCCATTCCCCCAAAAATAAAGTGTATATAAAGTTATTCCATGGAGATGACAATATTTCCATGATCAAGGTGAGCTCACAGTTAAGTTATAAAGGAGGAAAATTTTATCTGTGGTTTCCTTCTTGGGTTCCTCTCTTACCCTTCAGCCAATGCACAAGCCTCCTTCACTTAGCTGTTCTCTCAAAAGGGTGCTGTCCTGGCAATCAGGAAGTCTAGCTTCTAGCTTGGTCTCTCCGCCACTTCTCTTGAGCTGGTTACTTCACCTTGCTGGATCTAAACACCTTTTTTTTCTAGAAGGAGTCGGGTAATGATGGCTGGCTCTTAGGTTGAGCATTGTTTCCTATTCTGACACAACACTGAGGAGAATGGATTAATCAACGTTTCAATGCCTTGGGCCTTGGTATCCTGGAGAAACAAATTTCCAAGAGCATCCTGAGAGGTCTTTAGGGTGGTGTTTTGGGCTAGAATTGAGGGTGAGAAAAGCTTACCCCTTGATAGTCTCTGAAAAAAGAAAAAGAAATCCTTGGCCATATAAATGATATTAATTCTGGCTGAAGGAGAGTCACAGCCAGGCTCACTGAGGTCCCCCCTGCCAGTCTGTGAGAATTGTTTTTCTGCTAAACCCTGCTGGCAAAGCTCATCCTCAATTTCCATCTGAATGACCTCTCTTGGGAGGTAACAGAGCAGGCTTCCTTCTTCTTTAATACAAGACTTTCATAATGTGCGACTTCTGTGCAGTGGCAGGCACCCTGACCATGTTAATTCTCACGAACTAATCTATCTCCCACCACAGCGGCATGAGGCGGCCCTCACTAAGGTTAATGTGGCCCCAGGGACTGCACGACCTTCAAGAACACCTTGGGTACAGCCCCATACCTTCCTCCGGTGAAGTTCAGAGAGATTATTAAGGTGAACGCCACACTTTAAGAGACACCGTGACCAGACACACAGAATGGTGAGGAGATGCAACCAGCATGACTCATGGTTAATCCCAAGTAAACTTTTGGGATGTGCTGGGGAAGACACACTGAACTTGAAAGATCCCTGACATCAATATCCATATAGGTCTTTTCTCTGAATTCCTTCCATTTCCTCACAGAAAAAAACATTCTCCCTTGAGATTGAGACCTCAGCCTGAGGCTCTGGGAGTGGGTCTTGGAAAGGTAGGTGGGAATCCCTGGGTTCAGTTTTCAGAGTTTCGTCTTATCCCTTTTTTGGGCCACACCTGTCACACCAGCCCTGCGCTGTCCCCAGTTTAGGATTAACTGATTCTGTTTTCTGAAGGGACAAATCTCAGAGCTCCCGTGTTGAGGGGCACGAGGATTTCCTAGTGGTCTGGAGTAAGGAAGGAACTGGAGCTGCAATTATTCTCTTTTTAAATTCCAACTAATCTTGCTTTCACCCCCAGCAAACCTGCCCCCCACTTTCTCACCCAGGGCTGAACCTCTTAGAGGTCATGTTGGCTCACTCCTTACAGTATCCCATTCCAAGGCCCTTAATTTGTAACTGTCTTTAACCTGCTTTCAGACCTCCCAACACATGTCGACATCTCATTGTCTGTGGGCTCTTCTTCCATGCTCGGGGTCCTCAGGACAAGGCACGTCTGTGCGCAATTCATTATTTTGAAGAGAAGTCCAGATTATTTTTTAAGGCAACATTTCTTATTTTTTTTATTTTTATTTTTTTGCGGTACGTGGGCCTCTCACTGTTGTGGCCTCTCCCGTTGCGGAGCACAGGCTCTGGACGCGCAGGCTCAGCGGCCATGGCTCACGGGCCCAGCCGCTCCGCGGCACGTGGGATCTTCCCGGACCAGGGCACGAACCCGCGTCCCCTGCATCGGCAGGCGGACTCTCAACCACTGCGCCACCAGGGAAGCCCCTGCATTTCTTAGTACAGGCTACTTCCACAGAGCTCCTGAGTCTCGGTGGAAACAAAAATCACTACAAGCCTCAAGAATCCTTTACAGGAAAGTGGTCTCAGTAGAGAAGTAGAGAAAATGAGAAGCTTCTCTTGGAATGCAGACTGACAATTGTTTGAGAAATCCAAAGTTTGAAAACTCATCTTCAGGCAGCTGTAAACTTCAAACTGATAGAAAGGCCTCTCGAACTTCCCTCATCCAGGGAATTCTATGTGTTGGTTTTCTTACTGTGTGAAGGAGCTGCAGGAGAGTTTCTCTGTTTTCTGGTTCTATCTTTAAAAGTGTAATTAGATTTGAAGTGCAGTCATCTGGCTCCTCCTCCAGGAGGTGCTGAAGCAGCTCTGATGCTCAGAAGTCATGGTCAGAAAATCTTCCGCGTGAACAAACACTCCCATGCACTCATACGCACACATTTAATTATTTAAACTTCCAAAGGCTCAAGTCAAGCAAGTTCTTCCTGGCGGAAAGCCGACTTTGCCCTCTTTTCCCCACTCCCTCCCCCAACCTTCACTCCTGTGCAGCAATGTCAAGGACATTCTTGGGTTGACATCAAGAAGCTTCTCCATCTAACAGTGACAGAGAACCAGTGATGCTGGGAAGCTTTTCTCCTGTGGGGCTGTGAATCACTGCTTCTCTCTCATTAATCAGAGAATTTTACTTCCTTGGGCAAAATGGAGCACAGCTGTCAGTTATCCATGACAGACAAATCATAATATTATTTTAGTTTATCTTCAGCACCCCTCCAACTGTTACTGAGTTATTTTGGGTGCAAACCCTGTTATTTTTGGCTCTTCGAACGTATTCATCTTCATGAAAAAGAGGCTGAAGAGCAGAGTATTTAAGATCTCAGTGTCAGGCACACCTGGATTGAAATTCGGGCTCCCTCATTAACTGGCTATGGCATACTGAGCATGTTACTTAGCCTTTAATTATCATATATTACCTATGAAATGCTTAATTATAGTACCTTTTCAATAGGACCCTGCGGAAGATAAAATGAAAATGTACAGAAAGATATGTACATATTAGCATATAGTAAGTGCTCAATAAGTTTAAATTATTATTGGTATTGGGAAGACGAAAAAAGCACGTGTGTGTGTATATGTGCGCACGCGCGCGTGCGTGTATCTAGGATAGGCTGTGAGGGAGCAGCCAAGATGGCGGAGCAGGGAGACCCCGGAGCTCGCCTCGACTCGGGAGCACACCAAAACCATAACTATCTGTGGAACAAGCCTCGGTGATAAAGACCGGAACCTACCAGAAAAGATCTTCTAAAGACATAAAGAACCCCAGAGCATTTGGCTTTGAAGGCCAGCGGGGCTTCGGGAGTCTCACAGGACTGGGGGAAGTAAGACCTCACGCTTAAAAGGAGCACGTAAAACCTCACACACACCGGGACCAACGGAAAATGCAGTACTTTGATAGGAGCCTGGGCCAGACCTACTTGCTTGTCTTGGAGAGTCTCCCGGAGGTCGGGGGAGTCCTCACCGTGGAGGCGTAGACGCTGGCGGCAGCCAGATTTGGGAACTCCTTTCACTTTGTGGTGAAAGCCGGGCGTGGGACCCTCCCTCTAGCACTTTACGGCAAAGACCTGGCCCCGCCCAACAGCCTGTGTGCTTGTGCGCCTGCGCGCCCAACCCAAACTACTAACTGGGTTGGGACACGACCCCACCCCTTGGCAGACAGGTTGCTTGAAGACTAAAGAGCCCACAGCTGCTTCTAGGCCTCTAGACACACCTCTTATACATGGCCCTGCACCCCAGAGGACCAGGACCCAGTTCCGTCCGCCAGGGGGCAGGCACTGACACTGCCCTCCAGGAAGCCTTCACTAACCTCTAGACCAGCCTCACCCACCAGGGGGTGGACACCAGACCCAAGAAAACCACAATCCCATAGCAGTCCTGGGACCAGCTGGGCTCCGGCCCTGCCCACTAGCAAGCCAACACAAGCTTTAGGACACCCTGGACCCCACACCCAACTGGGTCAGGAACCGTTCCCCATCCCCATCCCCCTAGCAATCTGACATCAGCTCTGGGACCCCTGGACCCTGCAGCCAGACTCCAGGACCTGGTTCGGCCTGCCAGTAGTTTGGCACTAACCCCAGGACCTGGTTTCACCCACCAGTGTGGGGGGCAACAGCCCCAGAGTCTTCCGGACCCTGACTCCACCCATCAGAGAGCCTGCCCTAAACCCAGGCACCCTGGGGTTCTGCAGTCAGCCATTTCATGACCATGAAACCGGACAACTTGTCTAAGGATTTAATGAAGTTCAGGTTCTTTATGTCTCGGCACTGAAGGAATTCAGCAAGAGGCAAGTAATAGATAAGAAGTAGATTTATTAATATAGGACGCTTATGGGCAGGCAAGAGGGCTCTGCCCCAAGAACCAAAAGGGCTACATTTTTTTTTTTTTTAAGAAGATGTTGGGGGTAGGAGTTTATTATTTAATTTATTTATTTTTGCTGTGTTGGGTCTTCGTTTCTGTGCGAGGGCTTTCTCTAGTTGTGGCAAGCGGGGGCCACGCTTCATTGCGGTGCCTGGGCCTCTCACTATTGTGGCCTCTCTTGTTGCGGAGTACAGGCTCCAGACGCGCAGGCTCAGTAGTTGTGGCACACGGGCCTAGTTGCTCCGTGGCATGTGGGATCCTCCCAGACCAGGGCTCGAACCTGTGTCCCCTACATTGGCAGGCAGATTCTCAACCACTGCACCACCAGGGAAGCCCTAAAAGGGCTACATTTTTATAATCAAAGGAAAATTGAGGAGGGGGAGAAGACCACCTTCTTTCTTTTCCTTTGTAAAGATATTGCAGGAAGATGGGGTGCAAGAGGATGGTCATGTCCCAGGTTTTGGGCAAGTTCCTGGGATGAGCTGCCAAGTGAGGGTCCTTGGCTTTGCACAGGAAAGAATTCAAGAGTGAGCCAAAGTACAATGAAAGCAGGTTTATTGAGAGAGAGACTCCATAGGCAGAATGTGGTCTGTCTCAAAAGGCGAGAGCAGCCCTGGGACATACACACTCCATAGACAGAGTATGGGCCATCTCAGAAGGTGAAAGCAGACCCGAGGCGTGGGGGTGGTTTGTTTTTATGGGCTGGGTAATTTCATAGGCTAACAAGGGGGAGGATTATTCCAACTATCTTGGAGAATGGGAGGGGATTTCCAAGAATTGGACCACTGCCACGTTTTGCCCTTTTATGGTCAGCCTCAGAACTGTCATGGCGCCTGCGGGTATGTATTTAGCATGCTAATTATTACAATGAGCGTAGAATGAGGCTCAAGGTCTACTGGAAGTTGAACGTTCTGCCATATTGGACCTAGTAGGTTCTAACCAGTTTTTGTCATATCCTTAATGGCTATGTCATTTTTTTAAAAGTTGTGCCCTGCCTCCTTCCTCCTGTCTCAAGCAGGCCCTGCTAACCAGCAGCCAAGAGCATCTGCATAAGGCAGGGCCTGGCAACAAACCGAGCTAGGGGCCAACCAAGCCTACCAGACTGCCCACATAGTTAGCCCACCACAACAGAAGGAGCCATGCAGCTCTCTTAGGGGGAACCGCTAGAGCATACAGCTTGGGTGACGAGAGGGGAGTGCACTGCTAGGACACATAGGATATCTCCTACAGAAGGCCACTTCTCCAAGATTGAGAAACGTAACTAGCCTACGACATACATAAAAATGCAAACAGCAACTTTGGCAAAATGAAGTGGCAGAGGAACACATCCCAGATGAAGCAACAAGTTAAAACCCCAGAAGACGAACTAAGTGAAATGGAGTTAGACAATCTACCTGAGAAAGAGTTCAGAGTAATTGTCATAAAGATGATGAAAAAACTTGGGAGAAGAATGGATGCACAGAGCAAGAAGTTAGAAGTTTTTAACACACAGTTAGAAAATATAAAGAATAACCAAACACAAGTCTTCCCTGGTGGTGCAGTGGTTAAGAATCTGCCTGCCAATGCAGGGGACATGGATTCGAGCCCTGGGCCGGGAAGATCCCACATGCCACAGAGCAACTGAGCCCGTGCACCACAACTACTGAGCCAGTGCTCTAGAGCCCATGAGCCACAACTACTGAGCCTATGTGCCACAACTACTGAAACCCGCATGCCTAGAGCCCATGTTCCGCATCAAGAGAAGCCGCTGCAATAAGAAGCCTGTGCATCACAATGAAGAATAGCCCCCACTTGCCGCAACTAGAGAAAGCCCGCGTGCAGCAACAAAGGCCCAACACAGCCAAAAATTAATTAATTAATTAATTAATTTTAAAAAGAATAAACAAACACAGATGAAGGATAAAATAACTGAAATGAAAAATACACCAGAAGGGATCAACAGTAGACTAAATGATACAGAGGAATGATCAGTGAGCCGGAAGACAGACAGAGTAGTGGCAATCACTGCCACTGAACAGAAAAAAGAAAAGAAGTGACGACAGTTTAAGAGACCTCTGGGACAACATCAGACACACTAGTGTTCACATTATAGGGGGTCCCAGAAGGAGAAGAGAAAGAAAGAAAGGGCTGAGAACATTTTTGAAAACGTAAAGCTGAAAACTTCCCTAATCTGGGAAAGGAAACTGTCACCCAAGTCTCTCGTCAAGAGAGAATATTATTAAAAGCAGCAAGGGAAAAACAACAAATAACCTACAAGAGAACTCCCATAGGGCTATCAGCTGATTTTTCAGCAGAACCTCTGCAGGCCAGAAGGGGGTGGCACAAAGGTGTGTGATATTGCAGAGGGTTACAAGACTTAAACCAAGGAATATTGCCACTCTGCTGGATTGATGTTTCTGATGGCTCCAGTCCAACACGTGTCAGAACTTCTGCACAATTCCCTGGGAGGAAGGATCACTCTGTTTCAGAAGAGAGCCCACTCTATGTCCAAAGGTAGCCTGGTCATCTTCAGAAAGCTCAACTGTTAGTAAAATATTTGGATTGAAAGCTAAAAATATGGCTTCTGATCATTTTCATATGTTGGTGGAACAGCCCATTGAGGGCACATAATACAAGTCTAATTTGATCTCCATGTCATGGTCCTTCAGGAACTTGAACACAGCTATCAAGTACCCCATGAGTTTTTTCTTGGCTGAGGCCCTGAGCTGAACATGTGCATTTCCTTCCAGGGTTTGCTGCATACCTTGGACTCAGGCTCCTCTCCATCCTGGGCACTTATCTCCATTAGCATGAGTGGTACCTCATCATGAGTGGTACCCAGGGCTGAAGGCACAGGTGCAGGAATGCTCTCACCAAGGCAATTCATCTTTTTCTCAAATTTTTTTTTTTACATCTTTATTGGAGTATAATTGCTTTACAATGGTGTGTTAGTTTCTGCTTTATAACAAAGTGAATCAGTTATACATATGTTCCCATATCTCTTCCCTCTTGCGTCTCCCTCCCTCCCACCCCTCCAGGCGGTCACAAAGCACTGAGCTGATCTCCCTGTGCTATGCGGCTGCTTCCCACTAGCTATCTACCTTATGTTTGGTAGTGTATATATGTCCAAGACTCTCTCTCGCTTTGTCACAGCTTACCCTTCCCCCTCCCCATATCCTCAAGTCCATTCTCTAGTAGGTCTGTGTCTTTATTCCTGTCTTACCCCTAGGTTCTTCATGACATTTTTTTTTCTTAAATTCCATATATATGTGTTAGCATATGGTATTTGTCTTTCTCTCTCTGACTTACTTCACTCTGTATGACAGACTCTAGGCCTATCCACCTCATTACAAATAGCTCAATTTCGTTTCTTTTTATGGCTGAGTAATATTCCATTGTATATATGTGCCACATCTTCTTTACCCATTCATCCGATGATGGACACTTAGGTTGTTTCCGTCTCCGGGCTATTGTAAATAGAGCTGCAATGAACATTTTGGTACATGACTCTTTTTGAATTATGGTTTTCTCAGGGTATATGCCCAGTAGTGGGATTGTTGGGTCGTATGGTAGTTCTATTTGTAGTTTTTTCGGGAACCTCCATACTGTTCTCCATAATGGCTGTACCAATTCACATTCCCACCAGCAGTGCAAGAGTGTTCCCTTTTCTCCACACCCTCTCCAGCATTTATTGTTTGTAGATTTTTTGATGATGGCCATTCTGACTGGTGTGAGATGATATCTCATTGTAGTTTTGATTTGCATTTCTCTAATGATTAATGATGTTGAGCATTCTTTCGTGTGTTTGTTGGCAGTCTGTATATCTTCTTTGGAGAAATGTCCATTTAGGTCTTCTGCCCATTTTTGGATTGGGTTTTTTTGTTTTTTTTTTTAAATTGAGCTTCATAAGCTGCTTGTATATTTTGGAGATTAATCCTTTGTCAGTTGCTTCATTTGCAAATATTTTCTCCCATTCTGAGGGTTGTCTTTTGGTCTTGTTTATGGTTTCCTTTGCTGTGCAAAAGCTTTTAAGTTTCATTAGGTCCCATTTGTTTATTTTTGTTTTTATTTCCATTTCTCTAGGAGGTGGGTCAAAAAGGATCTTGCTGTGATTTATGTCATAGAGTGTTCTGCCTATGTTTTCCTCTGAGAGTTTAAAAAAATCTCCTGAGCTCCATGAATATTCCAAAAAGGCCATGTGAAAGGGATCCATATGCCAGACAAAAAATCTGAAATCCACCATCCAGTAAATTTGAGCCCATTAAAACTCCTTTGAATTATGCCAACAACTGACTGCTTTTAAAGTGGTATCTGTGCCTTTGCTTATCACATGTGTTAAGAAACTTGAAACAATCTGGAGTTTTGAGGAAACTGGGGTTCCTAGATTCTCTTTTCAACTCTGCTTAGAGAACCAGTCCTGTGACTAAAATTAGATTCAAGTTCAAATTCGGTCTCTGCCCTTTATCAAAAGCACATGTTATAAGTGTGTAAACTTGTTTACCTCTTTGAACTTCAGTTCCTCAAATCTTTGAGGTGAAGCCAAAATCCCTACTTCCCATGACTACAGTGAAAGGTTCCTGGACCAATGCCTGTAAACACGCCCTGCACAGGGTCTGTCACAGGAAATGCTCTGAGGTACTGCCACCTACTGGCTTTCATTAAATACAGACTCAAGAATATATATGTTGCAAGGACTCTTTCTGCTCTCTATTTCAAAGCAATCTATTAGAAAGTTAAAGACTGTTAAGAGACCTCTTTGAGTAAAATAACTGTGGAATGGAGTTAGGAGTCCTGGAATCTATTTCCACCCAGCTCATGTGACCTTGGGCAAGTCCCTGCCTTGGCGAGGGTCTCAGTTTCCTTATTTGTAAATGGGAATTCTAGTTATGATGGGAAGATTCTTCTGATATTTTTGGACTCTAATTTACTCTCTCCCCTTCCAGCTTACATCATTGCTTGATGCTTCCTGGAAATATCCTTCAGAAAACTAAATTTTGTTTTAATTCTAAAAAATATGTTGAATAAGAAAGAATAGCGTTCCCAGAAGCATTCAAGCTAATGTCCCAAAAAGTAATTTAAATGATTTCCTCTTACTCTATTTATGAGTGGAAGAACTTTGGAGCTACCCAGTATGTCAGTGTGTGTGTGTCATTTCTATTTTCCAGACAGGGAGGAGTTATTCTAAGAAGGATAAGTGGACAAGTCAGTTATCACTCAGGCCTCCTGAGCACATCCAATGCCTTCCTTAAGAGTCGATGAGAAAGAGGGATGCCCTATACAACTGCCTGGTAGGTATCAGGGGGCCAAGTCTTCTAACTAGCAAGATTGCCTTTCAAGGTTGCCTGAGTAATGACCCCGTGGTAATATCCACACCTCCAGGCAAAGTGACATGTGATAAAGGAAAAAAAATAAGAGCCCAGCATTTCTATAACACCATACTCTTCATCCTGTTCATACCCATTGCAACAATATTGACCCTAATATACAGCTCTACAATTTGCAAAACAATTTTATCCCCAGTAGTTCACAATGACAATAATCCTGCAAAATAATGGGGCATGACAGGAAAGAGCAGGACTGAGACTATTATCATTTCGTCTTGGTAGAAAAGAAAAAAAAGAGCCTAAGTGAAGATATAGTATCTTGCAAGGTTTCACACACTTAAAGATGGAAAGAGTAGCAAAATTTAGAACTTGAATTCAGGTCTTCTGACTCCAGATCGTTTGTTCAGTCCAGGACACCATGTTGCTTCTCACTATCATCAACTTGGCTCCCACAGAGGTGCTAAATGCCAAGAGGACTAGCGGAAAGAGACGTCACCATGAAAAGGACATCATGGTAAAAGTTGGTCATTCCAGTAGCAAAGGGAATATCTGGATGTCAGAACAATGGGGCAGTCACTTACAAAGGAATAAAACTATCAGACTTCCTATGAACACTTCTCCGTTGTTAGGAGACAATGAAAACTCTTCAAATTTCAGAGGGAAAAGGATTTCAACATAGAACTCTATACCCAGTCAAACCATCAATCAAATCTAAAAGTAAAGACATGTAAGACACTTTTGGATGCACAAAAACTCAAGAAGTTCACTGCCCTTATAATCTGATTTAAAAATATTACTTGAGATGTAGTTCTCCATCAAAATAGAACAGAAATTTGAAAAAGAGGATGAAATGGGATCCAAGAATCAATGACAGCAGAGAATGACAGAGGATTAAGGGAGACTAGAAATCAAGTAAGATAGAAACCATTAGATGGGACATTTGGAAGATTCTCCTTTAATCTGAAATATATTAATGGCATAGAATATTTCCTTCTATATGGCTTAATACATACTTCCTGGTTCTATATTGAATAATACTTATATAACCATAATATTGTAAATTCTGGTCATTCATTTTCTTTTCTTTTTTTTTTTTTTTTGCGGTACGCGGGCCTCTCACTGTTGTGGCCTCTCCCACTGCGGAGCACAGGCTCCGGACGCGCAGGCTCAGTGTCCACGGCTCATGGGCCCAACCGCTCCGCGGCATGTGGGATCTTCCCGGACCGGGGCACGAACCCGTGTCCCCTGCATCGGCAGGCAGACTCTCAACCACTGCGCCACCAGGGAAACCCCATTTTCTTTTTTATAATTCATCTATTATATAATCACATAAGATGTATTTACAAAAATAGAAGAGAATGTAGATGTAATAAATTTTATTAAATAAAAATAATTATAGAGGAAAGAAAAATTTGGAGTTGGATGGGTATACCATTGTCATTTTCTTTATAGTGAAGATTTTAACTGTCTAAAGTTTGATAAATCATGAAATAGAGTTTAGTGGTATTACTTAAATTTATGAAGACAACTAAGAGAATCTCTAAAAATAATAATAAGCTAACAAATATTACGAAGTGGAAGAGGAAGAAAAAATGGGTAGTAATGTCAATGAGTAAACTCCTTAGACCTCGTATCTAGGAACTAATAGCTCTGTCTAGAGTTAACACATCAAAAAATAGGGATCTAAGTGTGTTATGTAAAGTTATAACAATAATTACCAGTAAAACTAAAGAGAGTACTGACAGTGGCTGTCTCTGGGGAGAGGGACTGGTAATAAAATAGAGGATAATTTTATGTTTTATTTTTGTTCTTCTGCACTGCTGGAATACTTTAAAATTCTGTGCATGCATTAATTCTATATTTAAACAAAGGAAAATTCAGTCTATTTGAGTATCTTATAACATGTGGATGAAAATCTAGATGATGGTTTGACTTGGTGCTGGCATATACTTGAATCAATACAAAGAAAAGAAAGAGAAGTCTGAAAAATCAGGTTCATATCCTTTATTTTAAAACTGAAGTATCATGACCCAAGAGAAAGTGACTCCCCAAGGAGACTTTACAGTGCTAACTATAAAACTCAGATTCATATTCTGATCAAGAACTGAGGTGAAGAATTTCTTTTAAGTAACCAACATTGTCCCAAAGTTGAAGCCCTGTCACGGTCAGAATTTGGTAACTTTGGGAGCAGTTAACCACCCTCTCACCACCTTTCTCAAAAGGAGACGCTTTTATCTGTTTGGTTACTTAGTTATAAAATCGGATCATCTCAATGCCTACTTTACTAAACAATGGATTTCCAAGAGTTGTAAACCACCAAATCTCAGATCAATGTTATTAACACAATTTTTGTGCTTTTTCATTTGCCATAGTGTAGGGACAAGCCTACACAGACTTAGGCTGTATCTACACATAAGCAAATATATTCTGTTTTCTCTCATGAAGCCTGTCAAACTGACTTGGGCAGGAATGCCAGGCCTCTATGACCCACCAGGTCTTTAATTCAGATTGATTCTGTGACAGGTCATGGTCCCCTCAAAGGGCATTTTCCTCTATTTTTCACTGAGCGTGCAGAGGTGCTGAATGGGGATATATGCTTGCCCTACACTAGCTTTTCTTCCTTCTTTTCTTCCCTTCGTCCTTCCTCCTCCTCCTTCGTCTTTCTAAAACTAGACCAACCTCAACAGAGACCTTAGCTTTTCAAACCCTTCTTTGTACTGAACTCAATACCTTCCTGGCTTCAGTTTTCCCTACTCACTGCACTACCACTTACACCCCTGCAGGTGCCAGGTTAATAGACCCTTCATCAGGCTTCACAGAGCCATGTGCCTTACCACCTATACCTCCTTCCCCATCCATCATGCCCAAATCCTACCCTACATTTAAGTCTTAGCTCATGGATCAACCTCCTCCATCAAACCTTCCTTTATTGCTCCCCCCACAACCCAGACTTAAGCAATTGCTCCCTCCTCTGCTTGTTATGGCTTTTTATCTACTCCTGTCTTTCAGCTCAAGTCTCTATGTACCTCACACTGGAGTTATTTATGCATGTGCCTCAACATCTGGCCATTCTGTGGGATCCATGTCTATTTTTGCTCTCTGTCCTCTTGTTCCATAAGGCCTGGCACATAGTAGGTGTTCAGTAAATATCTATTGAGTTTTACTGTTTGCCAAGGCTCTCATAGCTGATAAATGGTAAAGTTGGGACTAAAACCCAGGTTTTTGACTGCAACTCAGTGTATCCTCCATCACACCCATGGTCTCACACATTGCACCACACATTTAAAGAGCTGATATGAGTGTTTTGAACTATGATAGGGAGTCAGGGGGAACATTCATGACCTGTCCCAGCTTGATATCAATTCAAGCTGACAGTGTAAAGCATAAGGTATGAAAGTGCCCTTAGATACAGCAAATGTTAGGATTTGCCATTTTGATATGTCATAGGTAGTGAAAACACGCCAGACTCCATTAGGCACATTCAACATCCCTTAAAGAAAGGACAGAAGATGTCTGGTGGACTGGCATGGCTGCTACCTACTCTTTAACCTATTGTCCTCAGGTGAAGGAAATAAACTGTTTTCTAAAAGTGGTTTGCACTTAAAAAACAAACTTCAGGAAGCATTAGACTTACCATGTGTACTTTCTGACTTAGGTGATTTAAGAAGTTAAAAACTAAGAGGCTAGGGCTTCCCTGGTGGCGCAGTGGTTGAGAATCTGCCTGCTGATGCAGGGGACACGGGTTCGTGCCCCGGTCCGTGAAGATCCCACATGCCGCGGAGCGGCTGGGCCCGTGAGCCATGGCCGCTGAGCCTGCACGTCCGTAGCCCATGCTCCGCAGCGGGAGAGGCCACAACAGTGAGAGGCCCGCGTACCGCAAACAAACAAACAAAAAACTGAGAGGCTAACTTATTTACTAAACCTGTCTTCCTGGACAGATTTAAAAAGAAGAGCACAGTTTTGATTTATTATAAGTAATCAGTTTTTAACCAAGAAATATCTGTATTATTTAAAACATTGAAACCATAATCCCAGTCTAAATTGTTGTTGGGTTTCAGTTCCTATTTCATCCTGAGCAAGTAATAAATAATGATCCATAAACCTAAATGTAATGGGAACCACTGAAGATGGTTTAGCTGAACTTAACTTTTCCTTTTATATTCTGAGTCAAGGAAAACAGCTATAGCAGTTGCACATTAACTTGCTACCCATCGAAACTGGATCGTCTGAATCTCTCCTCTTTCACAATGCCCAAACAAGTTCGTATTCTAGTCACCTGTCTTCCTTATTATATACAACCCACTTGCATGAGATCTCTATTACCCAATAATATTCAAGTGCCCCTGTTCTATTCAGAAAACTGAGGCTTGAAGGAATGCACTGTCTGAAATACCCATTGATTTGTACAGTGTAACAAAAAAATATTTTATCTAAGACTTCTTAAGTAAAATAAGTCCAGGTTCTTGATATGAGAGTAACCCCGAGTCTTTGCATAATAGGTAATACCTAGACACTTGTAATCACACTACTCTTCTAGGGATTCAGAGTGTTTTATAGCCAAGGAATGAATCCATCCTTTCAATTGCTGCTGCACGTGCGGCACTTGTGGTGTATTTGTCATCTACCCTCCTTGTTCATTCAATTAACACATTTTCCCTTCATTTATATGGAAGGTCACATTCTTTAAAATGTGTCACTGCTACAAGTAATATAAACGTTCATGGGGAAGCATAAATCTCCTCAAAACAAGGCTGAGAAGCAAAGTCCCATTTGGATACTATAATGGGTTGAATAATGTCACCCAAAAAGGTACATGTGAGTCCTTACCACTACACCTATGAATGTGACCTCATTTGGAAATAGGGTCTTTGTAGATACAACTGAGTTGAGGATCTCAGGATGAGATCATCCTGGATTTAGAGTGAAGCATAAATCAAATTGGTGGTTGGTATCCTTATTAGAGAAATGAGAAGAAGATTTGAGATACACAGACACAGAGGAAAAGGCAATGTGAAGACGGATACAGAAACTGGAGTGATGTAACTCCAAACCAAGAAATGTCAAGGATTGCCAGCAACCACCAGAAGCTAGAAGAGATTTAAGAAACTGACTCTTCCTCTGGGACTCCAGTAGGAACCAACCCTGTCAATACCTTGATTTCAGACTTCTGGCTTCCAGAACTGTGAGAAAATAAGTTTGTGGTACTTTGTTATGGCAGCCCCAAGAAACTAGTACAGACTCAGTAGTGGGTACCTAAACAGGAATTTTTGGCTCAGCAAGAAAAGGAAAGTATATATACATGTGTTGCACATATATGTGTGTATATGTTGGAATCAATACTGTCAACATAAAACCTCCTACTCCATCATGAGACTGGCAGCTGAGAGGAGTGCTAGTACATATTTGTTCCAGGAATGAATAAAGTAGTTTATCAGAAAAATAGCAGTGTACATGCTGTGTGGATATGGATCGGCTACAAATCTTCCCAAGGTTGGAAGAAGTAAAGAGATTGCTGAGTCCCTTTTTTTCCCCATCTATCTGGGGGACATCAAGAAGAAAAAAGCCAACAAGCTCTACTCCACAAAGACTCTCTTGCTCCCATTGGCCAGTTGAAAGGGATCCCCTTTATCTCTGACCCCACAGTTTCCTTTTATTGCCTTGCATCACAGTCAGTGTATATACAAGGTCTCTGTCATATTAAAGCAAGCAACTCATGGGCAATCCTATACAGTGGAAAGTGACTGAATTCAAAATCAGGTGACATAAACTTTCTTTCCACTATGACCCAGAGCAAGCTGCATCCTCTCTGTGCTTAGGCTCTTCTATAAAATAGGAACAAAACTCCCTGTCAGACAGCCCTTGCAATTTTCTGGAAGTTGCAAATAAAATAATTGGAGTGAAAGTATAACCAGAGAGAGCATGCCAGAAGTATAGCCAGAAAGAGTATAAGCTAGGAAAATCAGTCCACATCAAAACAAGCAAAGAATCATTTGCCTTTTCATCCCTCATAGCACAGTTTACCACAGAGCACTGCACGTAGAGGGTCTCAGTAAATGTCTGGAGAATGAATGAGGGGTGTCCAAGAGCATTGTCCTCACTCAGACTAGAGCCTTGAAGCTTCGGAGCAGAGTTTGCTAAAGGCCCTTGAAAACAAACAAATGAACCAACTAGATAACCGCACTCTCCCTAACTCCACAAAGGCCGCCTTGGGGAATAACAGAACCCAACGCTTTATTTGCAAAGGGGCTCCTGGCAGCCCTATCCCTGTGCAAATGGAGTCCCCCCTGGCCTTGGTCAGCCTGGCCAGAAGGCCAAGAGACACTCCTTCTTCTCGGTTTCAGACTCTAAAAACTGTGAGCATCTCACATTTGGCATTTTCTCATTTTGTAGAGTCATAATGAGCGCTTTATTCCTTAATTTTAGATAACTGCTAACTGGATTCTTAGTTAATGTAGAATTTGAGACTTTTAATTTCTCCCATCAAAGTTCCTAGTCTTACTCTATTTCAGGACCCTGCCAAAGAGTCTTTTTGTAGTCTTTGTGCGCAGGCTTCTCATTGCAGTGGCTTCTTCTGTTGCAGAGCACAGGCTCTAGGTGCGCGGGCTTCAGTAGTAAAAGTCTTGTTGTAATGCGGTTGGTTTGTGGAACGTCTAGATGTGCTTCTTCAATTGTCAGAGAAGCTTAGGAAATTTAACTGAGTCAGCGATAAAGCCGGAAGGAACCTGATAGAGATATTCTCCATAGGTTCTTAATTAGGAATCCATGGACCACCATAAGGTCCATGTATGGGTTTCAGGAATATTATAAACTCCCCAAATTGTTTGCATATTTGTATGTGTATGTGTATTTGGGAAGTGCAGTCACTTCCAGATCTAGAACAGGTTAAGTATCACCAATCCACTCTGACTTTTTCATTTAAAATACTTTTGCTAATATGCTAATGTGCTACCACTACTGCTCCTGTATTGAATAGTTACCAAGTATTCATGGAACAACCTTCCAAACTAGGTATTTTTATTATTATTATCAATGAAGCAATTGAGACTGAGCAGCTTGCCTTAACTTGCCTGGAGTGCTCAGCTAGTAAGATAGAGCAGGATTCCAATTTGCCACAGTCTAAAGAGTACTCTTTCCACTACACAATAGCAAGCCTCAACATGTTTTTCCTCTAAACTTTGTGTGATGCTGCCCATCACTGTGACCCCTTCCTAGGGTCACTGTAACTGCATGAAATTGTAGGTTACCACTCAGTCTCAGTTTGCTCACCATAAACTGGGTCAGTGATTTGCCTCCTTGTGCTACCCATGGCCATAGGTCTCGGACACTAGAATAATGGTCTGAAAGGGAGAGGAGGGAGGCGCAACGTGGACCCATGGAAGTGGTCTGACTGTGGCTCCGTGAAGAAATGCCCGAGCAGACTGCTGGTCCAGTCCCTCTTCCATACGAGGACGAAACCCCAGGAAGCGAAAGTGACATGCTTAAAACACTGATTAGACTGGAGCGTAAAGTAACAGAAGTTATGAAGACTAGAAGGTGGAACGCCCAGGTTCTAGTCCAAGTTCTGCCTTGTCGGGTAACTTCAGGAAAGTCTCCCTGATTCTCTGTTCCTTAGTTCCCTCATCTGAAAAATAAGGAGATTGAATCATACAGTTTCAAATTCCCATTCCACCTCACTGCACCAGGAGTAACTAACTTGAGCTTCACTTTTTAATATGTTTTGAACATGCATTGAAGAAGTGCAAAGCATTAGAACTGTAAATCAGATCTCACGTAATTTTCAAGGTCACAGAGTCTGGGAGGATATTTTTATTTATAAATCATCTCTTATTTTAAAAGACACATAGAAAGTTAATAGAAGTCATTACTGGTGAAATCATCAGAAAAAATAGCACAGTGTGATCAAGGGGAAGCAGTTTAAGATGATGGATTATGAACTAGCTTGTCTCCTGTCAATTCAAAAAGCTCTCTGACTACTCGCTTTCCATTTCAAACTCAAACAGCTCATCACGAAAATGATTGAGCCACACAAATTGATATAACTGCTTTAGGAATCCTGTACCCACCACCATCCCCTTCCTGGTCTCCCAGCTTTATCTAACATTTCTATGAAGAAAAGGAATGGCCATTCATTGAGGCACTCACAATGTGCCAAGATTTATTTAAGGGATTTAACATACACCATCTCATTTAATACTCTCAACAACTAGGGTGGTTATGTGACGTAGTCACTTGGAGGGGGTTGGTCCTTAATCCCTGTGTGCATGGCACAAGTTGTGCTCCTTGCCCTTCTCCATGCTTCCTAATTAGAACAAGATCATGATGGCTGGTACTCCTGCAGCCATCCTGAGTACAAGAAGAGTCACACACACACACACACACACACACACACACACACACACACACACACAAGCAGGATTTCTGAGCAGCATAAGAGGACCTAGAGTCACCATTGACATTTATGGGTGATGTGCCAGTGATGGACTCCGGATTTTTTAACACTTGATAGAAAAATAGATCTCTATATTGCTTATGCCCCTTTAATTTGTTTTTCTCTTACTAGCAGTTGAATTCATTTCCTAACTGAAACCCATGAAATAGGCCAGTGGTAAAATATTTCTTGAAGACATTTTACTATCTCCAAAATTTATAGCCATCAAGGTCTCTCCTTGAGGATCTGGTAGTAAGGAGAGGGGAGGACAGAAATATGCTTACAGTTCAGGAGTAAACAGGGAATAAACTGGACACAGCTAAAAGTGTCAGGTCTGCGACTGAGGGAAAAAGCTGTGTTGGGAGATCAGCCATCAGGACTCTACCTTTGCTGGGCCACTAAATGATGGTGATCTTTTTTTTAATTTTATTTTATTGAAGTATAGTTGATTTACAATGTTGTGTTAATTTCTGTTATACAGCAAAGTGATTCAGTTACACACACACACACACACATATGTATACATTCTTTATGTGTATATATATATATATATATATATATATATATATATATATATACATTCTTTTTCATATTATTTTCCGTTATGGTTTATCACAGGATATTGAATATAGTTCCCTGTGCTATGCAGTAGGACCTTGTTGTTTATCCATTCTGTATATATATACCAGGTTGCATCTGCTAATCCCAAACTCCCAGTCCATCCCTACCCCAGCCCCTCTCCCTCTTGGCAACCACAAGTCTGTTCTCTATGTCTGTGTGTCGGTTTCTGTTTCATAGGTAAGTTCATCTGTGTCATATTTTAGATTCCACATATAAGTGATATCATATGGTATTTGTCTTTCGCTTTCTGACTTACTTCACTTAGTATGGTAATCTCTAGATCCTAAAAGATGGTGATCTTTAACAAGTCACATCCTGGGCCTCAGTTTCTTCATCTGTACGATGGAAGGTTAGGTTAGAGATCCCCATGGTCCTAATGCAGAAGGTCAACTAGGCTATAAATCTCACAAAGCAAGAACCCCCCACATTCCCAGTGATTAGAAATGAGGTTTCTGTGAAGCCCCTCCCTGGGGTATTTCACATTCAAGTAGAGACTCTCTGAAACTCTTGTAACTCCCTCGTCCCTCCCCACACTCCCAGCCTTTGCCGGGAGACATGTGCATGAAGAATGTGCACTATACCCAGGAGACACCTCCCCACATGCACAGAGTCCTCTATGTGCTCATGAGGTCCTCCCCACTCCCATCCCGTCTCCCACACACTTATACAGGAGTCCAGCCAAATCTAGCAGATGAGGCCATTCCATTCACACAGGACTATAAAAACCTCATTTTCTATATGATGAGTTCAAAGAACTGCACAAAACTGTACTTTCTTTCTCAAGTGTTCCAAGAAATTTACAGCTTTTTCGCTTTCATATATAGAAATTTATTATCAGCAGGCACACTGAGATTTCTGAGCTCTGGAGTCTCTTTATAGAATGAGACAACTTACAAAAATACAAAGGTATAAAACGATTGTGGAACAGACTCTAGGAAAAGAACAAAAAAGCAAAACAAAAAGCCAGAGAACCTCAGATCAGCACAGTTAATGGATACTACATGACCTCACAGTATTGGCAGAAGAAACCACAAATTTGGTTCTAAACTTCCTAGTTGCTAAGGCAAAAATTCAGTCAGTTTCAGAGCCACTAACTTCCTAAAAGTCGCACAATCTGTAGCCAAGACAACCAGGAAATTTAGGGGCAGAGTTGGGACCCTCAGACTCCTTCCCAGTGCTAAACAATCCCCAACAAACCCACTGACAATCCCTTATAGACAGGGCAAACAGAAAGCTGAGGGACAAGGCTCTCCTAAAATATGTCAAAATCGAGTAGGCCAAGCCACCAGAGATTGAGGTTGTTTTCAGAACTTGGTGTTCAGCCAGTGAGTCCAACCACTGCAATAAGAAGGTTACATTAAGGATGAGGGCAGAGGGATGGCTAGTCAGAGATACATCAGTGAAAAAACATCACAGAAAGGAGAACTGTGGTGCCCATCCAAGAAGTATCCTCGGGATGGAAAGCCTTTAGAGTCTAGGTCTGGAACTCTTGTGGAATGGACCGCCTGCTGCTCTTACCATTTGATGTGTGTGATTCCTCTGACTATGACTCCATTCTCAACAAGCAAGCTTCTGATTAAGGTTCAGCTTCCTAGGGAGACCTTCCTCTGGGACAAGGCAGTTCTGTCATATGATTTATGAATTCTGGTCCATGTGGCCATGGTCCTTCATTGGAAATCTATAATTTTTTACATCAACTTCATGAGCTTGGCTTAGGTCTTCCCTGGGAGGAGAATATACACTCTAGCACTCATAAAATTAGGTCTGAGCCTGCAGGACTGAGGGCCAGACTATGACCAGTTCTCTAAGGGAATGAACACATCCTTTCAGAACTCTTGGAAGGTACCCAGCCAGTGGTTCCCTGGAGACCCCTTTCCCCAGCCTTGTGTTAAAACAACCACAGGGTGAGCCCTAAGGAGATGTTGAGTTCCACACAAGAAAGCTCTTGGCTTTCTTGCCTCACTTCTTCCCTAGCTTGTTTGGGTAACCTCCATGCACAACCTTGGATCTGGCCACCAGTGATAATTGTTACACCTCGGAAATTGTGCCTGCCCCAGATCCTGCACATTGACGTAAAAATCATTAAATCTTAAACAGCCAAATTGCTAGTACTTTACATTTACTAGACCCATTTCCCTATGGGCAAATTTGAAAATTATAGCTCTTCCTGGATGTTTTATACCAGATTTCAAATAGCCCAGCCCAGCATGAAACCACAGGGAACTGAAATGAGAACTAAAAATTCTATAAAGAGACTCCAGAGCTCAGAAACCACAGGGAACTGAAATGAGGACAGAGGCAGAAGGTGGAGAAGGATCTAATTTATCTTCTGATTAGTTGAGATGAAAACTGACTTGAGAGACACAAATGGAATGACAATAACATGGTTCATTGGCCTGATGGCCTGTTGTTCATAAACAGATAATGGAACCCCTGAAATCCTCTGTGGTCTATTTATGATGACCAAACAGGACTGGCAGAGCTGTTTTCATTTTGGACTTCAAACACATCCCTAGGTTAATGTAAAATACAAAAAAAAAAAATTATTTTTTAAAATAATATGAAGAAGTCATGGTACATCCAGTAGGAAGTCAGAATTGAGAAGGAGACAAAACAACCTGAGTTACTGACCTTTTAGAGTTAAGTTTTGAAACAATCTCCCCAGAGGGCCTTTGCTGAAACGTCCTTCCCAGCCTGCAATCAGGAAGTAAGCTCTAAAGTCATGTCTTAAAAAAATTTTTTTTTATTGGGGTATGATTAACGTACAAAAAGCTGTACATGTGTAATGCATACAACTTGATGAATTTGGGTAATTTTACACCCATGAAACCATCATCACAACCTATGCCATAAACATATCCATCACCTCTAAAAGTTTCCTATTACTCTATTTATTTATGTTAATTTTTTGTAATAAAAACACTTAACATAAGATATACACTTAGCAAATTTTAAGTATACCATACGGTGTTGTAAACTATAGTTCTCTAGGTCATATTCATCTGTATAACTGAAACTTTGTACCCTTTGACTAATACCTCTCCTTTTCCCAATCCCCCAGCCCCTATAAATCCCCCAGTCTCACCCTCTACTCTCTGCCTCTATGAGTTTGACAATTTTAGATTCCTCATATAAGTTGTAACATGTAGCATTTGTCCTTCTGTATCTGGCTTACTTCACTTAGCATGATATCCTCTAGTTCATCCATGTTGTCACATATGGCAGGATTTCCTTCTTTTTTATGGCTGAATTCCATTATGTGTATGTACTACATTTTCTTTATCCATTCATTTATCAGTGGACATTTAGGTTGCTTCCCTGTCTTAGCTATTGTGAATAATGCTGCAATGAACATGAGAGAGAAGATATCTCTTCAAGATTCTGATCTTAATTCCTTTGCATGTACACCCAGAAGTGAAATTGCTGGATCATATGGTAGTTCTATCTTTAATATTTTGAGAAACCTCCATACTACTTTTCATAAGGGTTGTTTTAAGGGACTCGAAAGAGAAGAAAAAACTAAGCCCAAAGTTGTCAGAAGAAAGGAAGTTATAAAGATTAAAGAAGAAATAAATGAAGTAAAAAAAATTTTTAATCAACAAAACTAAGAGTTGGTTTTTTGAAAGGAATAACAAAATTGACAAACCTTAGCTAGACTAAGAAAAAAGAGAAGACTCAAGTAATTAAATTCAGAAATGGAAGAGGAGATATTATAATCAGTGCCACAGAAATAAAATAAGGGACTATTATGAATAATTATATACCAACAAATTGGATAACTTAGAAGAAATGGATAAATTCCTAGAAACATACAATCTACCAAGACTGAATCCAGAAGAAATGGAAAGCCTGAACACATCAATAAAAAATAAGGAAACTGAATCAGTAGTTAAAATACTCCCAAGAAAGAAAAGCCCAGGACCAGATTGCTCACAGGTAAATCCTACCAAACATTTAAAGATTTAATACCAGTCCTTCTTAAAGTCTTCCAAAAGCTAGAAAAATAGGGAACACTTCCAAACTCATTTTATGAGGTCTGCGTCAACCTGATAACAAATCTAAACAAGACACCACAAGACAAGAAAATCAATATCTCCATTGAAAATTGATGCAAAAATCCTCAATAAAATACTAACAAACCAAATTCAACAGCATATTAAAAAAATCATGCACCATGACCAAGTGGGATTTATCCCTGAGATACAGGGATGAACCACATAAACAGAATGAAGGAAAAAATTACAAGATCTTCTCAATAGATGCAAAAAAAAAGCATTTGACAAAATTCAACACTTTCACAATAAAATTTCTCAAAAGAATTATGTACAGAAAGAATTTATCACAACAAAATAAAGGCTGTATATGAAAAGCCCACAACTAATATTATATTCAATGGTAAAAAATTGAAAGCTTTTCCTCTAAGGTCTGGAAAATGGCAAGGATGCCCATCCTTGTCCCTTCTATTCAACGTAATACTGGAAGTCCTAGCCAGAGCAATTAGGTAAGAAAAAGAAATAAAATGCATCCAAATTAGAAAGAAATAAAATTAATCTCTGTTTGCAGATGACATGATCTTATGTATCTTATTTGAGGCAGCATCCTGACACTTTTCCTTACTTTGAAGTCATTCACCCTGGTGATTACCTCCCCTAGTGAATGGTCAGTCTTTGAGGGAGGGGCTGGGTCTCATCCATCTATTTTTCTTGCAGTGATGGCTTCATACCATTCACTTTGCAGGTGCTCAGTACAGGTGGAGAAGGAAAATGTGGGTAAACTATAATGTAAAGTGGGTCCCTCATGGGTGTATGGTACTTTACAGTTTCCAAAATGGCTTCACAAATTTGATCTCATTGAAACCTCCAAAAGCTCTGGGAAATTCATTGGGACTATTACCTTCAGCTTTAGATAAAAATGTTTTTATCGTCTACAGGTATCACTTTTACAGATCAGCTCTAAAATAGGGATTATAATAGTCCCTACCTCATAAAGCTGCTACAAATACTAAATGGAATAAAATAATTAATGTATGTAAATGTACTCCCACAGAGCCTGGCATTTAGGAGATGCTATACACATTTGCTGTCATTACTTTTTCTCATTCGTATCTTATTTAATCTGGAATCAGAAGACTAGAACCTAGATTTTCTGCTTCTGAATCCAGGGTTCCTTTCAGTACCTTCAGGCCTCTGGCCTACCATGAACCACTTCCTACTGGAGCCCTCCATGGACACATCTGTGTCACAGGTGTTTGAAGTGGACCTTCTCCAAGAACACTTCCTGCCATAGACATCTATGGCCATTTTCATGAAGATAAATATTCTTCCTTTCCTGGGAAGCTTCTCTTTTTCCTCCAGGATTCACCTTTTCCCTTCCAGAAAAAAGAGAAGGTCTTTTGTTCCCAAGGACTTCAGCCCTCCTGAATTCTTCTAAATAGCCCTCTGCTCTCCACCTGGATGTGAAACAGGTAATGCCCCCTGTGCAATGGACAGAAATGCCATTGCATGCCCTCTATCAGAGAGGTACTTGGACAAAGTGAATGAGGGGCAGATAGGCACACAGCAGCAGTGAGTCTTAATGCTAATGCCAGATCAGCTGGCCCAATTTCCAGGGGGAAGAGAGCTTAGTTGAAGGCGGGTCAGTGTGGCTCACATATTCCCAGCCCATCACCAGAACTGCCAGGTATGCTGGCTATGTTGTGAATCCTTCCTCAGATTATTAAAAGGTCAAAAACAAATTAAAAAGTTAAACCACTAAACAAAAAGCAACCATCACGTCCCAGGGATTTGAACACAGACACTAGTTGCTGGATTTATTCTAACAAAATAGAATCCTGTCTCCATTCTTGTAACCACTTGTCAAGGCATGGTTGCATTCCCAGTCCCACAGGAGTCCTCTCTGACCTCCTCCCGGCAGGAAAAACCTCTCTCTTCCGTGTGAATGAACTCCCACGTTTTCAGTCCTCTTCTGAGACATTTAATTCTTCTGCCTTGTTAAAAGTTGTCGGTCTATTCCTGACCTCAGACACCACTCCAACATACAGAATTAACTTTGCTCTCTTGGGTACCAAGGCAGCCCCTTCTACATGCTTCTCCTGGAGCATTTACCTCATTTCGTTGTGGTTATTTGCTTAGGTCAGTCACCCCCTCCCCCCTCCCATCACCATTCCTGAGTTCCACTAGAACAGAGAAGGTCTCTTTTCCTCCTTTTATCCCCAATGCCTCATACAGTGTTAGTAATTGTGAACTGAATTCCATGGGATCAGATTGAGATTTAGTCATCGCAAAATGTGCCCGGCACGTAGGAACTTGCTTATTACTTGTTAGTTGAATGGAAATTCTGAACTAGTGGCTATTTCCAAGGAAGCAAATCTTCATTGTTTTTCAAGTTTACATTACGTAATGGGTATCAAGGAATACCACGTATGAGTGGGAAGAATGGTTCTGGGAAAAGTTTTGATTCATGATAATCATGTTTTATGAAAACCCATTAGCTTTGCAAATGACTAGTCTCTGAAGTTCATAAGTTATAGACTGGGAAGTGGTCTTAGAGCAATGCATCTAGTTCAACTCATATCTGATAGTTGAACATCCAACCTACGTGTGAGCACCTGTAGAGATAAGAAAACGCTAGTTCTTTTTTTTTTTAACATCTTTATTGAAGTATAATTGCTGTACATTGTTGTGTTAGTTTCTGCTGTATAACAAAGTGAATCAGCTATATGTATACATATATCCCCATATCCCCTCCCTCCTGCGTCTCCCTCCCACCCTCCCTATCCCACCCCTCTAAGTGGTCACAAAGCACTGAGCTGATCTCCCTGTGCTATGGGGCTGCTTCCCACTAGCTATCTATTTTATATTTGGTAGTGAAAACACTAGTTCTTTAAGCAACAGATTCAACTTTTAGGCTGCTGTGCTAGAACGTGCCTCCTGTATTAGTCAGTCATTATGAACAATGATGAGGAGGATTCTGTGGCCCAAAGGAACATGTTGTGTATAAGGGCAAATAAACAAAAGGAAAGTAAGGTACAAAAGCCTACATAGGGGCTTCCCTGGTGGCGCAGTGGTTGAGAGTCCGCCTGCCGATGCAGGGGACGTGGGTTCGTGCCCCGGTCCGGGAAGATCCCACATGCCGCAGAGAGGCTGGGCCCGTGAGCCATGGCCATTGAGCCTGCGTGTCCGGAGCCTATGCTCCACAGTGGGAGAGGCCACAACAGTGAGAGGCCCGTGTACCACAAAAAAAAAAAAAAAAAAAAAAAAGCCTACATCAGTATCATGAACATACCCATGATCATGATAAATATGCATGGCAGGGGAAAAGGTGGAAGAAAATATATCAAAATTATAATTTATTCTCTCCCTTCCCAAACAGCATTAAGGCTCTACTCTGTGCTAGGCACTGTTCTAGGTCCTATGGGTATTATATGAACAAGATAGATAAGCCCTCATGGCTAAGTCATGGTGATGAAATTGAGCTGAATTTTGTTTATTTTCTCTATATTCCACATTATCTGGACTAGGCTATATTGATCATTGAAATCCTATAAGGCTTAAGAAGTGAAAGCACATGAAAAGAATCTTTTATTTCTCTTATCTTGGAGTTCTTAGAAAAGGTATCATATTAATAGTTCTTCTCACGAAGAAGATGCTGAGCTTCTGTTGAGGAAGAGATTATCAGTTGTGCCAAGGTGAGTGTGACATGTCTGCAAGGAACTTACCAGCTAGGCAATACTTTCCACGAATCTAAAATAATAGAACAACCACACAATTCTCAAGTTGGAGAGGACCTTCCAATTTATTTATTCAGATTACCTCGATTAAGAGCAGAGTTAGACCAAGAAATCACAGGATAATGTTTTAATAAGACCTTATGGAGGGACACTTACAGTTGGGTTTCCAGCCAGCATCCCTACGTGTTCATTCAACATCAGATTGAAGTCCTCTGAAAACAAACCACTTCAGATATTTGAAATTCAGAAATTATTGCAAGAGAAAAGTTTTGTTCATCCAAAACTTCATGAATAGCCCATGGTGGGGAGTTCTACACTTCAAATGGCTATTCCTTCAGTGTTTGGTTGTCTTCTAAGGGAACTGGGCTGGAAGGTGCATGAGCACCTGCTCCAATCAATTATGTGAAATGGTCCCTATGCATTACCACAGATTTATGTCCTCCTGGCAATATGGCTGAGTGATAAGCAGCATCTCCTTCAGGAAATACCTAGAAGACAAAACTGCCAATCAAGCCAGGGTTACTTTACCTAGGATCACAGCACAGAGTTTGGGGAGGAAGTCGGATGATACAGAACAAAGCTGCCTCAGTTGAAACTCCCTGGGAGTCAGTAAAAATATTACCCAAATTCTAAATTCACGAATAATGGAGTTCAACCAAATATTCTTATTAGCCCATGCCGACAACTTCAAAATTGAATTTTTCTTGTGCTTGCTGGAGGGAATAACACCTCCCAAGGTAGCTAGCTGCTTTAGTAAGCTTTGCAACCTATGTTCTCACAGCAGCTGGATGCAAAACCAGTAGTGTTCTTTGGCAGAGAGAACTTTGATATAAACAACATAAGTTGTCTAGAGAGAGGCATGTTTTGCCCCAGTCTGATGAGATTAGTAACATCATCTTCATTTTCACAGGCTTATTTACTGGCAAGCAGAATCTGCCTCAGAATCTTACTCTAAACATTACAAAATTCCTGCCCCTCCAGGTTCACTCCTCTTTTTTCTATTTCAGGACAAGATGTGGAGGTGGCTGCATGACGTCACAGAGCTTCTTAGCAAACATTTATCCTTGTCACACAGGGAGCCCCAAACCTCAAAGGCTCATTTGTTAAGATCTGCTTGAAGTGTGCTGTTTTTCAATAAGAAATATTTTAGGTTTGGGTTCTTTGATTTTTTTTTTTTTATCCTTTGGCACTTTCCTGCCTCAATTTTTTTATTACAGAATGATCAATATAATAATTTACTCATACTTGCATAGGAAAGCTCGTCGCCTGCTTGGAAATTAAATAATTATTTTCTATTGATGGCATTTCCTTTGAAACGAAAGTTCCCGAAATGGATGTTCCTGGGAGGGTTCTAACTCATAAAAGTTGAGGAGAGTATTAATTGCTCTTTTGCTATTTCTAATAACAGTATCACTAAGACTGAATGAGTCATCCATTAAAGTAATGAGGAATGCTGACTTAAAAAAAGGCACAACATGAGAGTTGCGAGTTAAGTTTTATTTGGGGCAGAATAAGGACTGCAGCCCGGGAGACAGCGTTTCAGATAACTCTGAGAAACTGCTCCGAGGAGGTGAGGGGAGGGGCCAGGATATAGAGGAGTTTTGCAACAAACGACAGGTAGTTGGGACGTCAAAAGATTATTGTTAATTAAAGAAAACCAGATATCTCAAGTTAAGGAATTTAGTGCTTTTCTATATATGGGAAGATGCAAGAGTCTGGGCTCACTGAAATCATTCCTTTGATATGCACCTCAGCTCTCTGGGGCCAGTGTCTTGTGTTTTCACATCCTGAGTTTCCTCAGGGCTCACCGCAGGAAGTGGCTGCAGTCTGATGGCTGCTAGATGGCAGGTATTCTTTTCAGCCCTGAGTTTCCTCAGGGCTCACCTGCTCACGTTGGAGGGCTGCAATACCTGATGACTGTGAGATCCTTTGTTTATTGATATGGGAGGAAATATTCCATTTATAAATATTTCATTTATCAGGAACAATCGTAAATGGTGCCCACTCTGTGAGGAAGGTCTGGAGAGAAGCAAGTTGCAAAAAATCAAATCTATTTCACAGAAGCCAGGATGGATGGTCTTTTTGCTAAGATTCTCTTAGAAATTGATCTGCCCTGTGAAAACAGCAGAACACCTGACACCTGAAATAAATCCATTATTAAGCCAAATTGTTTTGTTGGCTGTTCTTGTACCAAGTTTTTAGCCTCTTGCTTGTTTTCCTAGATTCAAAGGTAAAAGAACCTCTTTCTTTCAACCCAGGAACCAGTGAATACTACGTAAGACAGAAAATGTGCTGGTTCAATTCTCAGCCACGATGCAAGCTAGTTAGGACATGTAACCTAACCAGCCTCTGTGCCTCAATTTCTCCAGCTGTGAAATGGGATTCTCATTCCCGGCATCCTTATCCTATTGTGTTATTGTGAGGATCAAATAAAATAAAAAAATAAGAAAAAGTGACATGAACTAGAAGTGCTCTGCTCTCTTGTCACTGAAATTATATCTTGATTGCATCTCTTTGTTTTGTAGGAGAGGAGAAATATTCTTCCCTCTACCCTCCTAGGCTCTAAGACTGCGGTCCTCGAATCAAAGTGATAAATATTAGCAAGAGAAAAAAACCATTTTGATTACATATGCACCAGAGATCACAAAGAAAAATGTGGCTCCAGGAGGTGGCTGCCTAGAAGATTGATGCTTTTATACCATCTTAGTTTAAACAAAGGAAGAGGGGTTGGGGACTTCTGGAGGGAGGGAACAAGCTATGGGAAGGTGAGAGGAGAAACTGTAGTAAATAAAGGTTGTCTTATTATACAGATAAGAGTCTTTCAGCTGATAAGAATTGTCTCTCAGTGTAGCTAGGGAGACATCTTTACAAATGGAAATTTCCTTTATAAATGTAAATTTCATTTACAAAAGGAGAAATTTATACTCTTTATTTTTAGGCAGGGGGAGGGGGAAGGGGGAGGTGAAGAGTTTTTTTCTGCACCTGCTGGCTCTCAATTGCCTTCAGCTCAAAATAATTCATATGCCAAAGGGGCATATTTTGAGGTGGCGTATTCTGGTATCCTTCAGTATCATAATTTATCTGATACGTGCCTGTCTCCCTACTGGACTGTGAGGCCAGGGCTTATCAGTTTCCATGTCAAATTAACAGGGCATTCTTGTGAGTCTCTTTAAAAGGCATAGGTCTACATGGCACCAACTGATGTACAAAGAGAAGAAAATCAGTTACTCAGTTTCACATCACGGAGAACAAACATACAAATATTTTATTGCATTTCACTTTTTGGACAGCATACAAATATTTGTCGTATAGTCACTAACTAACCTGGGAGGGATTTGTCAACCTTCACCGTGGATCTACCTGAAAGCAATGAGGAAACAGTGCACACACACGCACAGGCACACAGCCTGCCCCAGGGTATAATGTAAAAACGCAGCCCAGAAAGAGGTGTGTGTGGACGTGTGTGTATGAGCATATTGAAAGTTAAACAAACCAAGGGAAAAATGAGGCAGAGAGATCGATACAGTAAGAACCAGGAGAGGCTTTTTGTTTTTGTTTTTGTTGTTAAATCAATCAGGAAAACAGAAGGAAGGAAAAAAGGTGAGTACACACTAAGGAGAAATCCACAGTAGGATGAGCACCCACAAAGCATCCCCTCGTGTCCTATATAGTCTGACGTGGCTGCCACGGTCCTGTGCGTTAGTCCCACAGCTTTCTGATGTGCCAAGGTGCAGAGAAGGAAGCCAGAGGAACGTAAGCCACAGGTACAGAATGCATGTCTAGGAGATAAAGCGCACCGGCTTTCAGAAGCAGCACAGCATATCTCAGTATTGAAACATTTTCTCCTGCGGACCCTTGTAAAACGCATACTGCTGGGAGCAATGTCCACACACTGCCAGTAAATAAAATGCTTTGACTGTACCACGCCAATGTCAGGAAAAATGATTCCACGAGTGGTGGAAAGCATGCTTTATACCAGAAGCTCTGTACCCCTGGGGTCTGACTGACTTTCCAAAGCTCTTACCAGCTGTGAGTCCTCGGACATATTGCATGATCTTTTTTTTTTTTTTTTTTTTGAGTTTTCACATCTGAGAAAGAGGAATAATATTCCAGGGGAAAAACTTCAAAAACAAAGTACCTAGCAAATAGTAGGTTCTCAGTATATGTAGGCTCACTTCTCCCTGTGTGAAGCCCAGCAAATCCCATGTAGCTCTGGTCCTAAATGAGAAGCTACTGTAGAGAATAACTTGCTCTGACCCAAACCCTGAGTGTAGAGTGGACAGATCTTATACGAATCAAGCCCTTAATCCAAAATTAGATTTCCTGCACACATCCTTCAGACCCAACATCTCTTTAATGAGCCCATTACATTAAGAGTTAATTTATAACAAGTAGCTTAGTACCCCAGCTCTCTGCTCTATCCTCTTTTCATCTGCTCAGCAAGACCACAGGCATTAACTACAAGAATGTATTCTGCATTTTGAAAGGAAAAAAAAAAAAAAAACAAAACCAAAACCTGCCACCCCTGGATACTTATCCCTTCAAGGAAGCCCTAGACCTCAGCAACAACAAAGCGCTGGTGTGTGGGACCCCTTAGGGTTCATGAATTTCAGAAGCTTGTAAAAAATTATCTGTTTTGCTGGACCCTTGCTGGGATCAATCAGCCCCTCAGTGGTTGGTGCCAATTAAGAGCTAGTGTGATGCAAAGAGGATATTTTAAACACTGTTTGACATCAAGTACTTCTCCATTCTCTTCCCACCTCCCTCCCTCCCTCTCCTCTAACTCTTCCACCAACCACATTTTCAGTCGTTCCCTTCTCCCCCCACGACTCTGCTCTGAAAGTCATGGCAGGGATGAAAGTAATGGCGCCTGTCTTCTTTCTGAAGAAAGACATTGCTTACCAAGTGATCTCCCATCCTCTCACATGATCTCCAACAGCCCTGATTAGGACGACAGGCAGGGTTTATCACCACCTCTGCCTCCTGTCTCCCTTTGTCTTTCCCTGGGTCTGAATGGATTGCCCTGAATGGATCTCCTGAGTCTTAATCCATTCTCCACAAAGCGGCCCAAGTTACCTTCTGAACATCAAGTTGAGTCTGTCATTCTGCTTAAAATAAATCCCTGGCTCCTTTGCATCACCCAGAGGATAAAGCCCGCCAAGGGCTGATCTCCATCTTCCTCACCAGCCTCACCTCTCGCCACTCCTCCTCCTGTCCCACTCATTCTGGCAATTCCCTGAGTACATTAAGCTACTTCTTCCTGTTCTTCCCTGTCCCTAAACTGCCCACACCACCCTGACCATCCCAGTAGCTAACTCATATACATCCTTTAAGATTCAGCTGTAGCACCTCCCCCTCCAAGAAGCCTCAGCCAGCTGCCTCAAGACGACTTAGGTGCCCCCGTGCTATATTCCCTGGTACTAATGCTTGCTTCTAGGATAGCATTCCTCAGACTGCAGAATACTGGCCAGTTAGCTTGTCTGTCCAAGTTCCCATCTCCAGCTAAGCTGGGAGTTCCTTGAGAGCAAGGGTAGGCTTTATGTATCTCTGCCTTCTTGTGTCTTGTGTAGTATCTCATACACAGTAAGCCGTGAGTTCTCAACCTGGCCACTTGTCACAGTCACCTGGGTGAGTTGGTTCACAATGCAGATGCTCCAGCCTTTAGACCTATTAAATCAGCGTGTCTGTCAGGGGTGGAGCCTCAGTTTCTGTGTTTTGTTAAAGTGCCATTGACGGTGTGCAGAACTTGTTAAAATTATGTAGTAAGGGTAGGTGTTAATATATTTAATGAGGAGTGCATGAATGAATATATGAATGTCCCCATTTTAGAAATGAGCCTGAAGAGTTGAAAATTTGGCCCAAATTGTACACAGAAGGCTTTTGAGGAGATAGTAACACAAAGGGTTATGGGATAGAGCTTTTCCTGGACTAGAGTTATTCATTTACACGTTGATCACCTCAGTTATTCTCTAAGCTTTAGTGGGCAAAGATAGGTCTTGTTTATTGTTAGAACCTGATGAAGTCTGAGCCAGTGTCTAACATAATTTGTCCTCAGTATCTGTTGAGGTAAAACAGTATGTTGTGAATCAAAGAGCACTGTATTTGGAGTTAGAAATCTTGAGTTCCAGGCCTAGCTATGACATTAACTATTACTTAGTCTAAGGCAGGAATTCCCTTAGGCCTTAGATTCCCCATCTATACAACCAAAGAGGTAGACCAGATGATCAAATGTTGCTTCCAGCTCTGACATTTTTAATCCAAAGAGTGCAGAAGAGCTGCAGTCTGAATCTTGGCCTATTGCTGAATAAAAGGCCATTATTGTGATTAGGCAAGATGGTGGCTGAGGCCCAGAGGGAAAAGTGACTTGACTATACTTTATTTTTAATTCCTCATGAGTGTGGCCAGAATGGAGTACTGCCTTTTGTTCTGTGAAAGACAAGTAATAATTCAGCCCTAAGCACCCACAGGGCTTGCCTGAGATGCTCATCTTGGCAATCAGACACCAGCAAAATTCTCCCTCTCTTGATCACAGGGAGCTCCAACATAAGGACTGAGCCCCTGGAGGAGCAGCGCAGGTTAGGAGATGTGGTGCGAAGGCGTGTGCTCTCTGACACGCACAGCACAGCAAGAACCTCACACATGCCCGAAGAGTGATAGTGCAAATCACAGATCAATTATTTCAACTGATTCTCACAACCTTACAAAAGAACACAAGAAAACAAAAACAAATGAACAAAAAAACAAGTATTACCAACTCTACCTTACAAGTTGGGAAAGAGCTTGAAGGATTTCTGTATATAAACATACAGTGATTAAATGATAGCAACCTGAAATTTTCTGGTCCCAAACGTAATGTTCCTATCGCTGTATCATGTTGCTTCTTTTTCTTACCTTCTTTATTGGATCCTAACAAAAATCCTGACCAGGAAAAAGGTCAAGTATTTCCATTCCTATTTCATAGAGCAGGAAATGGAAGCTCAAAGGGACTTTTCAGTCTCACAGTAAATAGCAGTGATTTCCAGTGCACTTTTGACTACATCACTACTGCTTTTTTTAATTGTTTAATTGTATCTTGTTATGTAACCTTACTGCTACCCCATCAGAGAGGCAGAGCAGGCTGGTATTACAATCCCCAATTATATAATAAGGAAAAACTGAGGTCCAGAGAAGTAATATTGGAGGAATTTATTCAAGAGGAACTTATGAGTTTGGGTTGGCATAAGAATGACCTTTCCAACTCCTTCCCCCATCACAGGACCAGAGGATCTCTCAGAGGTATGGTACAGGGGTCTATGAAAGGAAGAAGAACTGGCTTGGATATCCATTAAGCTTTTTCCTGGTCCCAGGCATCCATGATTCTACACCTTACCCCAAGCCCAACAGCCAGGATGTGATCAGTCAGAATGTGAACCCATGTCCTCCAACTCCTACTTTCTCCTGTACCTCTTTCACCCATCCCACCAACTTCGACTGACCTGCTTCTCCAAAGATTTCAGAATCCAATTGTCCTAGGTGTAGGTATAGCTATCATTTGAATATTAGTCAGAGGGCCAAGATCTCTCTACAGGCTTCCTGGGTAACATCGATGAACTGGCCATTCAGTGAATCACAAGTACTGAACATGGGGTAGGCTTCCTGAGCAGCATAAATGATAGAAAAAGTCCCTAACATGAGCCGTAGTCCTGACTTTTCCACCAAATCCCTGAGGGTTGTAGGCAAAGCCACTTTCCCTCTCATGGCAGTGATTATCCTCCCTTGTATAATGTAACTGTTGGGCCAGAGGTTCTTTCAAGCTCAGTAGCAAAAGGCTATAGGACAAGTTTATCTTTGCTACCAGCCACAGAAAAGCTGGAAGAAAAAGAGCTGGGAATAATCAGCTCATGCTGGGGCTCAGCAGAGAATGCCAGGCTTAACAATATTGGCTGACATCCTTTACCAGCCCTAAATTCATTTGAGGTTGTAAAGTAAGAACTAACATAGAAATAATAAAATCAGAAAATCCTTGCGGTCTCTTAAGTCCTAAACGATGATGTGTCTGAGCTCTGTCCCCCAGTCTCAGGTGGGCACTGTCTTATGTCAGTAGCTGAAGTATTTTTCCCTACCACAGCCCATCTCTGTTTCTCGTTTCTAACCCCATCCTCCCTCTCCCTATACAATCTCCCTGCTGGCACTCCTGCCATTTCTTGACTGACAACCAATTTTCCTACCTGTCATTATCAATTCCACTCATTAACTCTCCCACCTGCCTCAGCTGAGGCCTCCCGACACTAAAAAGCATCTCTAAAAAACGATTTTCCCAAGCAGAATAATTGAAACCTCTTGCACGTCTAGAGAACCTTTTGTCTGAAGCTCTCAGATCCATTTCTAAATGTCAGTAGAAAACATACACTTTATACTACGGAGGCAGACTTTGCCATTCCACCACAACTAAATGTGAAAACTAAAAACGGTCCGTAACTAGTTTTTTATTTTTTTCTTTGCAAAATGCAAAACTGATCTGACTTTTTAAAAGATTTTATTGTCTTGTTAGTTGCTCATAGCTCTTTTAGACATGGTCTCCGAAATGGTTAATAACAGGAAAAATGATACACAGATAAAAACCATAGGGAGACCCCTTGTGCCTTTCTCCAAGCAGTTCCAGGAATTGCTTAGGTGCTGACTTGCTATGAACCTACAGAGAGGTTTGTGTAGCACTGAGGCAGGAACACACTTGGGGAAGAGTTCCATCTCTGCTATCGGACTAACTGGATTTAGCGACGTAGATCGAGACAATCCTTTACTATTTATAAAGTATTTTCACACATTATCTCACTTTGCAGTTGCTCTTTCCTCTATCGGGAACACTTGACTTGCTCCTTACCTCCGTCAGGCTTTTGTTCAAATGTCACCTTTCCTAGTGACATAGGTGCCCTCACTCCACCTGGCACTCCCATGATATACTTTTCCTCCATGACCCTCCTCACCAACTGACTTACTATACATTTTATGTACAAAATATAAGCTCCCTGGGGGCGGGGATCTTTGTTACTTTCACTGTTGTATTCCCAAACCCTAATCCCGTGTCTGAAACAGACTAGTTGCTTAGTTAACACATGTTGAAAGACTCTAGGAATAAATGAGTGTATTTGATTCTCCCAACAGCCTTGGGGAACAGACGACGTTATCATCGATATTTTGCAGAGGAGGCGATAGGGGGCTCAGAGAGGTCAACTGGCCAGGCCAAGTGGTTGAGGGGGCAGACCCGGCTCTCCTCACGCTGCCTCGCTCTGTGCTCTCCAGAGACACATTTCAGAACCAGACACAGTAATGAGTGAACCTTCCCATTCAGGAAGGAGTGCTAAGAGCCTTAATGCTCAGCACGGTGCCCTCACCCCTGCATTAGGTTCCTCTTGGCATGTCACTTTACCTGCCCTCCAGGGAGGCCACGTTCCCAGGTACCCATGGCATTTGATGACTGTCTGCAGGCCTAATCACCCCATTAAGCTGAGAGCAAACAAAGGGAGGGATGAAATAATTGCCGAGTCAACAACCTGAACGGCCGGCCAGAATAAGGTCAACACAGTAATTGCTCTGCTCCAAAAAAGAAAAACATGAGGAGTAAGTATTTCCACCAGGTCTTCTCTCTTTAATGGAAGCCTCCTTGCCTGGTTAGATGCAGAGACCATCACTTGGGCTGGCGGCTTTCCCATCCCCACCTCCTGCCTTGTTGCCTCTTGACAGAAGTGAGCCGTTACTCTTCACTAAAATCCATTGTCCACACACTCGACACTTGACAACACTCTGGAAATTGATCTGCTCAAATATTTTTGGAGCTAAGTTAAGGCAATTTGTCCTTACACTGCTCCACCCCAGCGTCTCAAGAGACGGAATCATTGGTAAGAGGATGGTTATGATTTCCCGAGAAGGGAGGGAAGTCTGATGGGAGGCAGGCAATCCAAAATCTTGGTAGTTTTGGTTATAAAACAATGTTAAAAAATGAAATACCATTTGTGCTGCTCTATTGCTTACAAAGAACACTCACATACATTATCTGTAGGATAAAGCTTCACACTACCTATGAGGAAGTTGAAAAACACCTGGCTCTCCGTTTTAGAGAAGACAGAACTAAGAGGCACATGACTGGCCCAAGGTCGCACCCCAGTATGTGAAAGAGCAAATACTTGAATCCAGGCTTAATGACTCTAAATGAAATGCTTTGTGCCACTGATACGGGGGATGTGTGTGTGTGTGTGTGTGTGTGCGCGCGTGCGTGCGGGTCAATGTGTGGGAAGAAAGAGATACTGACTCTTTTCCCCCCGTTAATCCCACACCTTCCAAACTGTCTTTCCCTTGCACTCTTCACCTAGCTCCAAAGTCCCCAGCTAGTGCTTTCATACGTCAGGGAGCAAGCGCTCTGGCAGTCTCCAGACTGGCTGTCTCCAGCGAGGCGTTCAGAGGTAAGACTTTTTAATTCCACAAGTATTTGACTTGCCTCAAGAACGTGGACTTTGGGGTCAGATTCCAGCAGCGATCGATTGCTCTGAACCTCAGGGTGCTTACCTGCCCCACAGGTTGTGGACAGAATTATGTAAAAAGACAAGTACGGTAGCCATCACAGTGGATGTGATGTAAATGCGCAGTTCACATGAGCAGTTATTACTGATTACCCTGTTCACTCCTGTGTCACATCCAGGAAGCGCGTGTTCAGGCTGAGTTATCTGGCCTAACGTTGTCCTGTCACCTTCATCAGAGTAACTCTCTGGGCATGAAGATGCAGGGGAGCCAGGCCGTCCCCTCCTCTGAGAGTTTCCAGCTGCTGAACAATGGCAGTGACAATAATAGCAGTCAGTCCCATTTCCTGAATATTTATTTTTGCCCGGAATCATTCTAAGTGTTCTCAACGGATGGATGTCATTGATTCTGTCAACAGTCCTCTCACAAAGAGCGACCATTATCCCCATTTCAGATGCAGTAATGCTGTTGATCGTGCCATCATTCCCCTTTGACAGGTGAGAAGACTGAGGCAGTGAGAGATTCAGTAACTCCACCAAGGATACAGACTTAGGGAGCCCACCTGGCAGAGCACAGGCTCTTGACCACCACACTGTACCACCTAAACAGTGAACAGGTCCCTTTGGGAAGACCCATCATCCCTTGCAGCGGGGTCGACTCACTCCAGGTGCCCTCTCTCACCTGGCAACTCCACCCTGGTTTGTGAGACAAGCCCCACCTGGAATCACAGGATGTTAACATGGGACGAGCCCAGAGAATTTGTCTCACTTAATAACTCACTCATTTTTCAGATGAAGCCAAAGGGGAGGCCAGCTACCTGAGCCTTGCAGCCAGACCCTGCCATGAGCCTCAAGACTGCAAGTCGATGTGGACCACGAATCTCTTAAGATGCCCTTCATGCCCTGGCTGCCTGGCAGCTCAGCTGTGCCCCTCAGTTACCTTCTCTGACACAGTGAACAGCTCCCCACCATGCCGCCAACACAGTCCTGGTACCAAGTGGCTCATCTTAATTTTCATTTAAATTGTTGGACTTGTTTAAATCGCATCTGTGCTTTTTAACATAGGCAGCCACAAATCCTTTGGTGGAATATAAGAAATAAATAAATGCATAAATAAGTAGATAACTACCAATTTCACACTGTTTCCACTGATGTTTGCTTTTCTTCTTACAAATTCCAAAGAATCTAAGTGAAAGGGAGGGAGGCAAATCTAGTGGCAAGTATGGCCCATAGGTTCCTTTTTCAAGGGGAGGAAAGAATAATAAAAACCTTGGGGCTATTCCTTCTCAGTGTAGAATGAAAGGATGTCAAAATAGTACAGCCTGCCCAGTGTGGAAAAGAATAAGTGCTAAGCCACTAAACTAGAATGGCAGTGCATTAAAAATGGGTCACCTCCTTTTCTTAAGTACTTAGAAACCCCAGGCACAGTCCCCCTCTGCTTTCCCCCACATTTGCCGTCTTTCTGGTGCTCTATCTTGACAAGCTAAGACGGTTGCATGAGCACTTTTCCCGGGACCTTAGCCCTAGCTGTTCTGTCTGCTGGCTGGCTTGCTCTGGTCACCCATAGCTCCTCTTAGATTCTACCTCCTCGGAGGGAGGCCTTCCCTGACCACCCAGCCAACTCCCTCCTACCACACCAGCAAGTCACCTTGCATTATTTTCATCAAATACTTACTATCTTGTTTCTTCCAGAGTTGTTTGTTAATTATCTCTTCCTCACACAAGGTCATAGGGCTTCCCTGGTGGCGCGGTGGTTGGGAGTCCGCCTGCCGATGCAGGGGACACGGGTTCGTGCCCCGGTCCGGGAGGATCCCGCATGCCGCAGAGCGGCTGGGCCCGTGAGCCGTGGCCGCTGGCCCTACGAGTCCGGAGCCTGTGCTCCGCGACGGGAGAGGCCACAACAGTGAGAGGCCCGCGTACCGCAAAAAAAAAAAAAAAATACAAGCTCATAAGAGCAGAGACCTTGTGTATTATCTTTACCATTATTTTCCCAGGGCCTAGAACTGGGCCTAGCACACAACAGGTACACAGGAAATAATTGTCTAATGCAAATATGATAGATGAGTACCTCATATTCTAAATCAAGGGTCTAATGCACAGAAACTGAAGCCATCAATATTTAGTTGGCATTCAGTGGACGCTGGGCTCATTTTGTGAACTGGAGGTTGGGATGTGGCTACAGAAATGAACATGGTTAGTCCCTAACCTCAAGAAGTTTATATATACCCTGATTATGGACTTAAGACATGTGCATCTGAAAGTATAACTGAAACAACGCAGCCAATGCTCAAGGACAAATAAGGGCTCAGAAAGCAGAGGTGTTGAAGGCTGAACACGCAGAGGGGGGAGGAAGATATGAAGGAAGTTTCGCAGAAGGCACCGTATCTCTCAAATATCCAGAGAACGTGAGTGGCAGAGACAGGGGACCACAGCCTCACAACGTCCCCAGCCAGGGCCCCTCAACTACACTGCAGGCTTTCCTAGAGGCTCTGTGACTCCAAGAGACTTGGAGTTGGAGAGCTTGACTCAGAAGTTGGCTCTTGGAGGAGAGCCCACATTAGTCAAGTGGTCTTTCTGTGAAGGGTGCTGTGCTAGTTTACACGGGCCACCTCAGTTATCCTCACTGCAACCCTGCCACGGAGGTATTATAATTCTCATTTCAGATCTATGAAAATTGAGACGCTGGGATGGGAACTCTTTCCCCCAAAGGGACACAGCCGACAGAGCCTGGTGTCCCGACCTCTATAGCCTCCTACATTCTTCCCGGTTCACACATCTGCTCCCTTTTGCAGGCTGGCAACTTGTTCAAGTTCACAACAACTAGGAATTCATCTCCTGGTCTATCTGACTACAAAGTAGGTGCTCTTCTAAAACCCGGCAGAGATGAACAGGGGCAAAACCCACCATTGCTCCTTTTGCCCCAGTGCAGAAAATGAGCCCTTCAGAAGGTTCAAATGTTTAGGTAAAAGCAAGAAGAATGGTTGTTAAAATGCAAAATTGTACTTCCCTGGAATCCATTTGGTTCTCCCACCCTTACTCCTGATGAAATGATTCCCTGGTGAAAAGCTATTTAAAAAATGTTCTCTCCACTTCTTTCTGCAATTCAGAGTAATTGTATGTCATCATAAGCCTAGGACTAGTCAAGATTGCAAAATTCTTGCTGTGCTTTTGGCAAAATCATTACTCACCAGCCAATGTTTAGAAGTCAAAATGCTTCCCCTAAGTGCCATTAAACACAAATGTTTATCAGCGCTGTACTAGAATGTTAGGCTGACGAAGGTTGGGTGTTTGTGGGTGTGCATGTGTATACATAATGAGATTCAGATTTTCAGTGAGTACGAGATGGCTTACTTCTCAGAGGAATGTTCAAAATCTTAGAAGTATATCCCAGAGATAGCCAGGAAATTTTTGTTTCTTAGCTCTTTGCAGACATTGTAAAAAGTGCTGCTTATAATAAAATAAATGACAAGACTAGTAGAAGAGACAAAAATGGGCAGTTCAGGATAGCAAATGCTGATGGATAAGTCATTGTTATAAACTCCTACTAGAATTTGAAGAAAATGTGGCTTTCAATCTCTGTCTTGAATTTGCCCTACACACTGCTGAGAGAGTTAACATCTCCTAAGGCAGGATAGCATATGTCTTACTGAGGTCATCTTCCCTAGAAGCTGAGCCTGAGGCTGGGATTCTTGTTCCAGTGATTTACTGGGGGAAGTGCTCTCTGGGTAAAGGGAGTGAGAAAAGCAGGATAAGGCAGGGGAAAAACTCAGATTATCCAATCCCACAAATCACCCAGAGTTAGTCCCCCCCGAATCCAATCCTGAGGCAAGGGAACTAGCCCTCTGCACTCTGTGTCAACTAGTCAGGGCTAAGGTCTGTCCCTGGAAAGGTTCTCCTTCTTCTGCAATGTGACGCAGCTGTGAATATTATGACCAACACACAGCAGCTGGGGATGCATGCATGGGTTGCAAAGGCATCTGGGTAGGGCACCAAAGCAGCCACTGTAGTACTTGTTACGCTCCTTGTTATGAAGATTTTCTTTCATTCTGCAGAATAAGGTACAAACTTTTCAACATGGATTTGAAATCTTCTGTGCTCTGGCTTCAACCTCAGAGCTCTGAAATAGATTTTCTAAAAATCTCAGTGTACTGTATTTGTCCAAATGTCTATGTGTATGTTGAACATACCATCCAGGGTAGTCGTGGGATCCCCCCTTACACACGGCCGACAGCTCCTCCCTGCTTTAGAAAGGAAGTGGATTTCCTAGACGGGCCTTCTATGGGTCCCAGCCTGGCCCTCCAGCCTTACCTCCTATCGCCTCTTTTCACAGAGCCCAACATTGACAGTGCAGTAGACTGTTTTTGTTTGTTTGTTTCTTCTTTTTTTAATTAATTGATTGATTGATTGATTGATTTTTTGGCTGCGTTGGGTCTTTGTTGCTGTGCGTGGGCTTTCTCTAGTTGCAGCGAGGAGGGGCTATTCTTCATTGCGGTGCACAGACTTCTCATTGCGGTGGCTTCTTGTTGCTGAGCACAGGCTCTAGGCGCCCGGGCTTCAGTAGTTGTGGCATGTGGGCTCAGTAGTTGTGGCTCACGGGCTCTAGAGTGCAGCCTCAGTAGTTGTGGCACACGGGCTTAGTTGTTCCGAGACATCTGGGATCTTCCCGGACCAGGGCTCGAACCCATGTCCCCTGCGTTGGCAGGTGGACTCTTAACCATTGCGCCACCAGGGAAGTCCCGACAGTGCAGTAGACTGTTAGTCATTTCCCAAAGACGCTGTGTTCTTTCACCTCTCCCTGCTTTTGTGACACTTAACAATCAATAAGGATAGGATAGTACAGAGAACAGAAACCCATTTCACCCCATCCCTCAATGTTACTGACATTATCGTCTGAAAGCACAGTTTTAATCTTCTAGGGCCCTTCTTAGAAACTTCCCATGGTCTCTGCCCTGAAGAACCAAGCCCTAAATCCTAAGCATGGAATGTCCTTTGCCTGCTTCTGTATTTGTTCTCCAGTTCTGCCATCCTGCCCCGGTGCACGTGCCACCTCTGCTGTGAGGACTTCCCTGACCCACTCAAGCCTTCCTATCCCTGCACAGCACTGTGCTGATGCCTTTTCTTAGCACTGACTTTATTCTGCTCTGGGCAATGGTCTGTTGTGTAGGTGCCTACCTCCATCATCAGACTGTGAGTTTCCTAAAAACAATGTCCTCCACCTGACACCTTGCTGGGTACCAAGCCTGTGTCAGCGCAGGTGTGTTGAGTGGAAGAAGAGAATGTTCCTCTAGAGAATGGGCCCCTGGGAGAGGCATCACACACATGGGGAGACTTCCACAGGGAACTCTTTAGTATTTGAAAGGACGTTGAGACTGACATAATAACAGCCGCAGCAAAAATCAACACTAAGATTTGTTGAACACATTATATCAGAATCTGTGTTTAACATTCTGCATGAATTCACTGATCTAACCTTATTAGTCAGGTACCATTTTTATTGCCCTTTTGCAGATGAGAAGACCTTGTCTTGGAGATTATGTGACCTGTTCAATATCACACAGCCAGTAAGTGCTAAAGCCAGGGTGTCAGGGCCAGAATCATCAGTGCGGAGAAGATTGCTAACAGCCTCATACTTTGAGGCCATCCACCCAGGGGGCAGGCGGCATGATAAAAAACACAGTCACAGCACTTTTTGTGAGCCACAGTGAAAAACCCTCTGGTGGGTTCCTCTCCTTTCCTCAAAAGGAAATGGCTGGAATGAGAAAAAAGAAAGCAGGTTCTTGAAGTATATTTTATGTTTACATATTTATATGTTTTGTTTTATTTTTTTGTCAGGAAGGCTCTGACGTGGAGTGATAAGAGTGCTTCTCTGGGTCTCTGTTTCCTCATGAGTAAGAAGGGCTTTTGCCCATCCTATTTATCTCAGAACTTCTCATGGGTTCCCCAGTCAGTTATAAGCTCCACAAAAGACTCTAACACGGCACCAGGCGCATAATAGGCCTCAATAAATGTTCCTTGACTGCATGAATGGTAGTCCAGGCCGGTGGGGTAATGCAGCATTTCTTAAAGTACGGTTCTGGGACTCCCTGCTCCAAGATCGGATCGTGTGGGGAGCTTGTTTAAATGCAGATTCCTGGGCTCTAAGGGACTTCTCTACTCATCCATATTTGAGAACCGCTGAGGTCATTGTTCTGCAAGGGTCTGCAAATTCTGTTCAAATTTAACAATTTAAGTTAACTTCAGGTGACGTTCTAAAAAGAAGAACAGAGAGGAAATCCTCCTGTTTCTCCCCACTTTCCCTAATTTAATCACCTCCTCACTCCTCTCTACCTCCTCTCCCTTTCTTCTCTGGTTATTTAGAGTTGCTGGCCCAGGGCAAGCCCTGGGAGAGCAGACAGAAATGAACTCCTGTCCTCTGCTCCCAAGGATCTCACCGTCCAACAGGAGAGAGGAAACAGTAATTTACATTTGAAGGTAATAGGCTCTAAATTAGAAGTAAGATAGGATGTCACCCCCACCCCCGCCCCGCAACTTATGGGGTAAAGAAAGTGGTTGCTGCTTTGTGCTAGGCTTCTTGCCCTTAAGTGCCCTTAAGTACCATCCTGGAGATGTTGACAATCAAAGGAACTAAGGTGAAGAGCCTTGTTATACTTTTTTTAGCTTTATTGAGGTATAACTGACAAATAAAATTGTAAGATATTTAAAGTGTATATCGTGATGATTTGATATGCTTATACCTTGTGAAAGAATTCCCACCATCTAGTTATTTAACACATACATTTTGGTGAGAGCATTTAAGCTCTATTTTCTTAGCAAATTTCAATTATACAATACAATGCTATCAACTATAGTCACCGTGTTTTACATTAGATCCTCAGACCTTATTCATATTATAACTGAAAGTTTGTACCCTTTTACCAACCTCTCCCTGTTTCCCCCACCCTACAGCCCCCGGCAACCACTTTTCTACTCTCTGTTTCTCTGAGTTGGACTTTTTTTTTTTTTTCCGATTCCACATATAAGTGATACCAAGCAGTATTTGTCTTTCTCTGTTTGGCTTAAGTTTTCTTATATTTTTCATCTTAAAGGCTTGTTTACTATTTTCTTTCATCATTTCCTTCCAATCCATACGCACTTTGTTTTTCTCACCTTAGAAATCAACTTCCCTTCTGTCCCAGAACCTGCTTTTCTGGGTCCATATTTCTTCCTTCTAGACTATTTCAGTTTTATGTATTTGTTTTTTTTTTTTATTTGTACCCAGCTTAGGCACATGAATCGGCTAGTAAATAATGGTGGCTTGACATCTTTAGATTGTAGTAAATAGTAATGATCAAGACTATCCCCTGAAAATTCATCTTCTACACGAGGCTTTTCTTGCCTTTGTTCTCATTGTGGGTGGATTTTTATCATCTTAATTTCAGGTTCACAGACAACAACTGATTTTTCTTCTGTAGACTAAATGCTGATTACTGGAACATTTACTGTTTAGAAAAGTTAGGCACGAAGGTTTTTAGTTTAGCTCGTGTCGTGAGCTAAGCACATTTTATTTATTGTTCAATTCAATCTCACAACATACTTCCCAGGAGATATTATTATCCCCATTAACAGAAGAGGAACCTGAAGTTCAGTTCCACAGCCAGTTAATGTGAATGGTACCCAGGCTTTTTTGGCTACAACGACCAAACACTTTTTCTCTCTAACACTCTGTCTCCCACAAATATACAGTCTGCTGAGGGAAGGTATGACACTTGTGCAATTAGCTCTTGTATCATTACAGTCTTCTCTCTTGACATTTTGTCTGCCTCTCTCTTTAATACTCATCACCATACCCCTGCACAAGGGCCAACACAGGGCTATAAATATAGTAGCTTTGGGGAAAATAGAATGGCAGATTAACTAAATGAATAAAAAGAAGCCAATAACTGGAGTGCAAATTACTGGCTTTGAGAGCTCTGAGAGCATCATTTTAATTGGGGAAGTGATCTGAGAAGGTTCAAGGAGGATGCAGCCTTTGGTGAGGGAGATTATCATAGGTAGCCAATGTTGCCAAGGGGCTTTCCAGGCAGAGAAGCATGAGAGAAAGGCAAAGAGGTAAAAATGAGACTGAGAGTATGGGAAGCTTAAGGCATACTGAAGACACTGATGCGAGATGCAGCAGGAGAAAGATTGAGCTCGGAAAGTGCAGGGCTTGACACTGGGACCCCACCTTGGAAACAATGAAGAATCACAGGTTGTGCTTGAGGTGATGAGCTATGACCCAGATGGTACAGGAAGGACAGGCAGCAACGTCAGATCTCTACAAATGAATCTCAGAATTCATCCGGACACTGACATACAGCCCCAAATTCTAGCAGTCATCTCTTAGTTTCAGCTGAAAACAATGTCAAGAGTTATACAATTCAAGGTACAATAAAATATTTTCCCAAATGTCATCACATTCCTCTCCCCGCAGTTGAACAAAGCCCTGTGAATTTTTGCTCACAGTCTGAAGAGCTCTGGAGGGCCTGTCAGGAAGGTGCTGTATAAACCTCTTCATCTCAGGGATATATTCTTGAGCACTTCTTTACAAGACAGAAACATCACCTGGTGGAACTTCATTGTTCCAACAGGCTTCAAGGAGCTGAAAGTCAATACAACCATCAGTACTCACTGCCTATATCCCTGGCCAGGTGCTTGACAGTGTGTGAGCCTGCGATTGTAAGGACCCTCAGAGCACTCTGGGAACACCATCTGGGGCTGGAAGATGACAGGGCAGCAGAAGGGATCTGTCTCCAGGGAACATTCACAGTGTCACGCTTCCTGAGACCTCAGCCCTTCCCTTGAGCAGCAGGTACAGGCTACGCCAGACTTTTTAAACCCACTAGGACGTGGTCTGCCACTGTCCTTCCTGAGGACAGAAGGAACGCTCCAAGTTCCTCCTTACAAGTCAGAGATCCTTGTAAACGTGAGTTGGGTATGACTATGATTCCTACTTTACAGGTGTGGAAAATGAGTTTGAGAAAGGCACGAGGCTTGTCTATGAATCTCATGGTCATTAAGGTAAAGCTGAGATTCAAACTAAAGCCAAATCATTTGCACTGACTTTTTTTCTAGATAGTCCCTGGGTTTGAACCATACTGTGCAACACACCATCCCTCAAATGTGCACAATGTGTTTTTCACCTACTTGATGCCTGGCATCTTCCCCTGGCATCCCTCCCCTTACTCTACCTGTCTGGATCTCTCATCCTTTGCGGCCTAACCCCAGTGTGACTTCCTTCAGGAAACCGCTCTTGCTGACCTCAAAGGACTCAGCCTCTCCTGCTTCCTTGGTTCCTTGTGCCTGTTGACAAGGTGTTCTAAGTCAGCCTGGACACTCCACTAGGTGGCAAGCCCTCAGAGGACAGGGACAAGTCTTACCTGACCTTTACCTCCTAGAGCACACAGGAGTGCATCCTGTACTCACACTCCCTTACACCAGGGTACCAGGCACCAGCAGATTTCAAATCCCTCGCTCTCGCTGACATGCCTTGTAATCTTCCCAGCCAGAGCAAGGGCCAGCCCACCCCACGGTACAGATGAAGGCTCTAAAGCCCATAGGGAGAACACATTTGCTCACAGGTACCAGCCAGGGAGGTAAGTGCAGAGACAAGGCAGATGACAAAAATTCCCATTCCTGGCCCCCTGATCTTTCTTCTCCACTACTTGGCCCCAACCTCTTCCATGCACGCAGGCAAAGAGTTAAGTAATACCAAGAGCTAACATTTGCTGAGCCTGTACATGTGCAAGGCACTATTCTGAACGTTTCACCGGCATATCATTTAGTCCAAGCAGCAAGCCTGTGAAGTGAGGTCCATTTTTATGATCACCCCCATTTTATACATGAACAAAACGCGTCACAGAGAGGTTCAGTAACATACCTGAGGTCACACAGTCAGAAAGTAGTGGAGCCAGGATTTAAATCCACAGAGTCTGACTCAGACCCGTGCACGTAGACACCCTGCTCTGCTGGCTCAGAAGGCAATAGGTCTACTTGCTGATTCCTGTGTGTCCACAGCTGGGTCCCACACACCTCATCGGTGATTCATGGGGTGGTGGTGAAGATTCACGGGGTAAATGATGCGGGACATCCCTTGCAGGGCCCTGCACATAGTAGGCCCTCAGTAAATCATAGCTCTGAATGTTGCTGTGAAGCATCTCTCAATGACAGAGCCCAGACTGGCAAAAGCTTTTCATGGTAATGAAAGAATTTGGCAAATGGAAACGCATAATTAGTTGTTTATTTTCAGTTCACCTCCACTGAGTTGAGATAAAACATTAAGTGCCTCACTCCAGTTGTGAGAAAGAGATAGGCCAGAGTCAAGGTTTGACATTGGGCTCTAAAAGCTCTTAAATAATTACTGCGTTCAGAGTAAACAAGGCCTTCGTGCTTCATTAGGCGATGTGTATTACGGCTCCATTAACATACTGTGGCGCTTTTCCATTTCCCATTTTTGGGAACACGCTGAGAGAGGAGCTGGAGTCATCAGTGTTAAATGATAGCTAACAGAAACAAACTTCCTAAAAGGCGAATGATTTTTAGGTCCTAATTTGATTAATTATTAAAGCTCCTAGAATCTATCTTGATGGGGTAACAGGAAAACCAGATAATGTTAATATTTATTCATGTGAAAACACAGCCCGGTTATAGCTTGCACGTACCTGTACCTTTTAGTATTTGTTCTTGATTCTCCCAAGGTAAATAGAAAGTCCAGGAGCATTTAAAGGTAATTAAAAACAAAGTACTGTTTTCACTTTCACTCCCTAGAAAATCCAGGATATATCTTAGTTGAGATGATTTGGAGAGAAAGACTGTGCTTTTGCCCCTGGACTATTCTCTCTCAGCCTGCTCTGATGCTTCAACAACACAATACTCACTGCTTTGGTTCATAATAAAAGTGCAAGCTTTAAATGATTAAGATGAGTGGTTATCTGAGTTAATGCCATTCGTTAACACCTTTAGAGTTATACATGTATTTGTAGGCATGACTGTAGATAGGGAGATAGATAGATAGACAGACACAGAAACAGACACAGTTGTAGATATAGGTGTATAGATATTTCAACAAACATATGTAGGCTATTCTGTGCAGTGACTAAGGGTTGGCCTCTGGAGCTAGATTTCCTGGTTCAGATTCTGGGATTAATTAGTAAGTAGATTACTTACTACTGGGAAACCTTGAACAATATAGCCAAGCCTTCTATGCTTCAGTTTCCTCATCTGTAAAGTAGAGATTAAAAAAATGACCTCATGTAGTTGTTGTGAGGTTAAATGATTGAATAAATGTAAAATGGTTTAAACAGTTTCCGCATTTGCTTGTTTTCTCCGTGTGCCAGGCCCTCTATGGGGAATATAGGGGTGACTCAGATTTGGGCCTTGTTCTCAGGAAATTCATCAACCATGTGCATTAAAACATTTGCACAAATAACTAATACAATTTATAAAATAGTAAGAGTCTTAGAGAGAAACATAAGAAAAGCTGTAAAGTTTCAGAGGGAATGAGAACACTTTCCAGTGGGGAAAATGAGGGATGTTTTCCAGATTGGGAAGACATTCTATGTGGAGGGAAGGGTGTGAACCAGTGCCTAGAAGAAGGAAAGTGTAGAGGACTTCCACCAAGAGAAGTAATGCAAAGTGCTAGTCAATTAATTTTTAACATCAAGCAGGGAGACAGAAGTGAATGTGGGGGGATGAGAGTGGGTGAATGACAAAATTTGAATGGGCCTTCTTAAGTTCACAATGACGGGTGGTGCCAGGAAGCACTCTCCAAGACCAGAAAGGGTAGGGAAGCCATGGGCCACCACCAGAAGATAGAATATGTCATCAGTAGAAAGAACACACCAACCTGACAGCAAAAGGGAATGAGATCTCCTCCCCGCTCTTCTTTCAGTAGTCCTGGTGAGACCTTTCACAATTCCCTGTCCTTCTCTTGACCTATTTGCCTCAACTATAAAATAAGAGATTGGGGGTAGATAATCCCCCCAAACCCTTCCAGCTTTGGCATTCTGGGTGTCTCAGACTTTGCCAAGAGCTGGGATATCTCCCTCTCTGAACCACCCACCCTGCCAACTGCCTATTCACACACCTTTCTAACCCCTTCTACTCCTTCATTTATACACAAGCAGATAGGATTCAAATAACAAAACGACAAGAAGTAATCCCAAAGTGAAAATATTAGTAAAGGGTTAAAAGTATAAAAAGCAGAGGAGGAGATTGAGGTCGGAGGCCAGGCATTTCTGCAGACAGGATGGAAACAATTTAATGGCAAGGCCACCTTTTCAAGGCCTTCATGACTTGATAGTAAAGCTATTACATAGCTCAAACCACTCCTTTTTAATGAAGTGGTTCATTGGGACAAACACTTCAAGCTAAGAGGCAATGTTGCTTCAGCTAGAGATGAAGTGTTTTGCAAAGCATTAACACAATCTCTCACTGTCTTTTATCCTCCCCACTCCATGTGGAGTTGAGTTATCTGAATTAGTGTTCAGCCAATACCATTTCGAGGCCTTCTGTTTCCCAAGTTTCTCAAGATTCTACTATGTCACTTCTATAGACATGATTAACTACTCATTAACTTTAATGGAAGCTGTGGGCATGAAGTCCATTTTGTTCTCCGGGACTTGTGCTTCTTGTTTGGTGACTTTAAGAGCTCAATTTGACTCATCATTACAAATATACATTGGGTAATGACTACTAAGGAACAGTGGTTCCTGAACAAAATGAAACTTCCCCATCCAATTAATTTAATAAACCAATAGATGTTCAAGATTAGAAGAATCAAAAAGGTCATTGAATCCTGCCATCATTTGAACCTCCTTTTAACATCCCTACCAAGTAAAATCTGGCCTCGGCTTGAGCAGATCCAAAGGCTGGGAGCCAACATCTTTCAAGTGCACATCATGTGACAAATATCCAAAACACGTCACCATTCTGCTTACCCTCCTTTGGGTGCAGTCTTATTTGTATTCATAGTTCCTATTTAGCCATGAACAATGAATTTTCTATGACCCACCTTAAGGTTGTCATCAACCTGCTAGGTCAAGTCCCGTGTCAGAGAGCCAGACCTCGGAAAGTACACCTACAACATGGTTAGAAACATTATAAAACTGAGGACTGTCCCTTAGCCTTTTGGTAAAATGTAAAATAGTAGTTGAGGTTGGCAGAATAGCAGCTCTCCCCAAATAAATGTATGTCCTAATTCCTGAACCTATGAATGTGTTACCTTATGTGGCAAAAGGGGCTTTGCAGATGTGACTGTGTTAAGGATCTTGTAGTGAGGAGATTATCCTGGATTATCCAGATAGACCCAAAGACAAACATCCTTATAAGAAGGAGGCAGGAAGGTCAGAGCCAGAGAAGCACAAGGAGATGTGACAATGGATGTGAAAGTTGAAGTGACATAGGGCCATGAACCAAGGAATGTGACAAGTCTCTAAAAGCTGAAAAAAGTCAAGGAAGTCGATTCTCCCCTAGAGCTTCTAAAAGGAACATAGATAGCCCTGTTGACACCATGAGACTGATTTCAGGCTTCTGACCTCCAGAACTGTAAGATAATAAATTTTAGCCAAGATAATACTTTTAGCCAATGCATTGTGCTAATTTGTTACAGAAGGAATAGGAAGCCAAGACACTATCAACAGTAATAAAATAAATTTATGCCTGAATTGAATTGGATGAGTTCACCTAGGGATGGGGACTGACTCAAGCTACCCAAATTCACAAGAGTCCAAGAACCCAAATTGACACTAATTTTATTAATTATTAACATTATTTCATCCAGGGCACCCCATTTCGAGGATCAGGTTACCAGAGGACGGAACTGATTATCAGATGTTTGCTTAGTAGTAGAAAAATCAGAGCAGAGGAACATATACTATGTTTTCAGGTATTTTTCCTAGTATGGTTAAAACCTAATAAATTATCCCTGGCCTGTTACTGGATGCTCCTGCTGTTCATCTGAAGTATAGATTCTCTCACACTAGAAAGGGCTATAATCATTAGGCAGTTTTCCCTCTCTGGTTTTCTTTTATGATTTGCCCAATCTGTCACAAAAACACCTTTCCTCTTGTATCAGTCAGGGCCACACCTAAGCACATTTTCTTGATAGGAGCAATTAAGAGCATCAGAACTACCACACATCTTGTATTAATTACATCTGAAGTTGATATCATTGACATACCTTGGAGGGATTTAGAAAAAAAGAGCTATAGTTTCACTAACAACATTCAGAGGTCATCTCCAAGTGAGTTATTTCCTGGAAACATTCCACACTTGATGAATGTCATACATTTCTGTTAAATTCCATTCCCGAGAACAGTATCTTCTGACATCCTCTTCAAATCCTTGAGCTATGCCCTACTTGGTTCCTGTGGACTCCTTGTCTTAGTACGATTTTGAGATGTAAAAGAAGTCTGTACGCGTTCACTTTTTTCAGTGAGAAATCGAAGAGTCACTCAACTCATTACTCTCTTTAAGGTCTTATTCTAATTGGTCATCAAATTCTGTCATGTTTTTTTCTTCCAAAATGTCTCTGGATTTATTCCCTTACTGGGTCAGGCCTCCAACTCTCACACAATCCAGCAGTCATATTGGGTCTCCCTGACACCAGGTCACCTTGAATTCAAACAGTGAATGCCGGGGTGGGCTTTGGAAGTGGCCTCTCTGTCTATTGACCTTTGCCTGGCCACAGACCTAGGCAGTCACTCCTCTGTCCATGACCCTTGAAGAGTTGACACTGATTTCCATACCAAGTCCAATGTATCCAACTAGCTTACAATCTGTTCTTTCTTTTCCACTATTTACTTAATAATTATGCCGACTGGATTGATCTCCTACAGATCCTATTCAACAAGACCTCCCAAAAGTTGGCCTGTACAGGGTCTCACTCCTAAACCCACCCAAGTCTAACAGGAGGAGATGCCCGGGGGTTATGACTGTTACCTAATGTGGAGGACCGCAGCTAGGTTCTAGGCCAGCTCTGCCACTGCCTCCCTAAGCCTTCCTGTAAAGTAGGGGCAACAGTAACACTTATTTCACTGGGCTGGAAGGGTTAAGTGAGAGAATGGGGGCCGTGGTCATCAGTTTTTTGGGTTTTTTTTGCGGTATGCGGGCCTCTCACTGTTGCGGCCTCTCCCGTTGCGGAGCACAGCCTCCGGAAGTGCAGGCTCAGCGGCCATGGCTCATGGGCATAGCCACTCCGGGGCACGTGGGATCCTCCCGGACCGGGGCATGAGCCTGTGTCCCCTGCATCAGCAGGCGGACTCCCAACCACTGCGCCACCAGGGGAGCCCCGTGGTCATCATTTAAAGTTCAGTGCTCTCTTAACTATGTCATGTGCATTCTCAAATAGAAAAACAAACAAACGACAGCAAAACCTCTCAGAATTGTGAAATTTACCCAAGCAACTGAGGCAAAGGACCTCTCAGACTCAGGAAATATTAATTCCTTACTGATTACCCCAGAGTCAACGAGAAGATGTCCTATTCTGCCACCCATACGGTGCTAGAGTGAATAGGGTCCAAGGGTGGGGGGTTATCCTGTGAGCTGAATGAGAACAAAGCAGGGCAGCCGGTGATTCCCACAAGTCACTTCAGTGATAATCTCTGCCCTGGGTCACCACATAGTGCAAAAGAAAGATCATCTTATACTAAAATCTGAGTAGTTGACTCTGTCACTAACTGAGTTTTGACCTCAGTTTCAAGATCTGTATGTAGAGGATAGGAGACAAGGCCCTCCATCCACCGCTTTCTTCTATTTCATCCTCTTCAGGTTTCCAGTGCTGCAAAGAACTATGAGAGAGAAAAAGGAAAGGAACAAGGGAGGGAAGGGAGAAAGAGAGAGTTTGGCTTAGAGTTGAAAACTGTACAAAATCGAATTGAAGGATAAAGCTTATTTAATTAGGTAAGAATAGTAAAAATAGTAACTGACTTATGTGTAAAACAATCGTCCTGGTCATCTTAGAGCTGCTCTAAGTCAAGACTATCAACATGACCTCTGTCTCCCATGACCAGCAACCTCATAGAATTCAGAAACCACGCACTCAGGGGTTGCCTCATGAAAGGGACTAGCTCTGGAAAACTACAAGCTCTAGGATGCTTTTCAAATGCCAAGACAGCAAGCTCCAGGCAGGTTCCCTAGCTCGCTCCAACTTTGGGCCAGTCTGCCTACTTGAATTAAAAGGCTGTAAGCCAATACTTCCCAGGATTCCTAGAGGCTGGAAAAAGGAGCCTTGTGCTCTCCTGACTCAGAAACACCTAAGGGAGGCCAAGGTCTCTGATCCCAGAAACAGCCTGAAGTAGCCAGAGAGTTTTAGCCTAGTTTTGCCAGGACCATTTCCCACCAAGTCACAGGGAACACTCAGGTTGAAGACTTGCTTCCTGTCTGGATCGTGTTCTTCCCTTCAGTATCTATCTTCTTTCCTTGATGACAAGATGTGCCTGATGACAAGATGTGCCTGATGACATAAGAGTCCTTGAAACCCATCCTTTAAAGTCTAAGCTAGAATCTAGCCCTTAGTATTCAGACCTGGAACCTTCCTGACTTCCAGAACTGAGGTCCTCCCAACAGAAGACAGCTGATAGCCCATGTGAGCTTAGAGAATGCAAGCAATGGGCAGGAAGAAGGGTAGGTTCGTGCACTTGTGGCCATCTGTCCCCACACATAGTCCTCCTCCAGTGAAGCCTAAGGATTTAAGAGACCTTATGATCAACTCAGGACATTTATGTCCCACAAAAGTAGAGCTCAGTACAGTCCCTAACGTTCCTGCAAGGTGCCACTTTTTCAGTTTTTTTTCCTGCTTTTCCCTCATACCCATCCAGAAAGAATGAAAAGGGTAGCCTGTCCCTCAGGCTTTTCTCTTTAACGTTGCCTTCGAGGCTAATGAAAAGCATCAGGATATTATTACAGCGAAGTTCATCCCAAATCAAACTGGTATGGATGTCAGGGAATATGGTGGCCTGTACTTAAGCAAGGAGAAACCATGTGCTTGGTATAGGTTATGATAGAAACAAAAACCAAGAGAGTCGAGCCCATGCCTAACTCCCAGGGCTGAAAAGATAATTTTTTTTTTTTCTGTCCATCCTTTGTCCTAAAAAAATGCCAAGTGTGGCAGGAGTGCCCTGTATTAGTTTCCTGGGCCTGCTGTACCAAATTACCACAAACTTGGAGTTTTAAAACAAGAAAGAGCAAGCTTTGTGTATCACACGCTGGACCCTCTACTCCTGTGCCCAGGAGAATAAACACACATTTATTCTCTTACAGTTCTGGCACTAAGAAGTCCAAAATCAGTTTCACTGGGTCGGGGTCAAGGTCTCAGAAAGGTAGTGCTCTCTCCAGAGGCTCTAGGAGAGAATCTTTTTCCTGGTCTTTTCCAGCTTCTAGAGCTGCATTTCTTGGCTATGTCTCCTTCCTCCATCTTCAAAGCCAGTGTCTTGCTTAGTACCTTACCTTCTTCTTCTGTCTCAAATCTTCCTCTGTCTCCCTCTCATAAGGATTCTTGTGCTTACATTTAGGGTCCACCCAGACCATTCAGGATAATTTTTCCATCTCAAGATCCTTAACTTAATCACATCTGCAAAGTCCCCTTTGCCATACAAAGTAACTTTCACAGATTCCAAGATGAGGATGTGGGTGTCTTTGGGAGGCATCATTCAACCTATCACAAGTGCCCTTGACTTCATCAGATGTGGAAGTGGGTGGAGGATCCCAGGAAGCAAGAAAAAGTGATGAATCTGACACCTTCCAAAGTAAAATTAACCTGAGGGCTCAGCAGTGTGACTCAAGGTCAGGAAGTCAGCAGACACCCTCTATCATAGCGTCTCCAAAGGTTATTCCAGCAGGAGTGAGACTTGAATGGAGACCCAGAGTGGCCCGTTGGCAGACAGACACGTTCCTTGGGCCATGGCCTCAGAGAGTGGTGGTACCCTGAAGGTCTGTACACTAGGGCCTCTCACACTCATTTTCTAAGGGTTTATGACCTTCCTGGAAGACCCAGACTTGGCTTTTAAGCCCCATCCTAAACGTATTGACAGTTTCTGGTCTTTCCTGCTTCTACACCTACCCTGGAGAGAGTGGGAAAGAGCAAGCTTTGTGTATCACATGCTGGACCTTCTGGCCCAGTTTTGAGACATTGTCCCAGGAACAATCAAGGGCAGATACCAGAGTGACGGGGGGATTCCAGAGACCCCATGAGATCCTGAAACAGGTGGGTGATGTCTCAGCGCTGGAGCCCTGAAGATGACCTTCTGGAAAACATGTTTGGTGATCCTGTGCTTTCTAGGGTAACTTCAGACCCTGTCTGTACTGGAAGGGCCTGAAGCTTGGATCCTGGAGCCTACAGCACACACAGAACCGTTTGTCTGAGCTAGTGCACCTTCCAATAGAAAGCCTTAGTCACAAGACCCCAGGGCCCACTCCTAGAGTCAGACAAAACAGAAACAAAAGAAGGCAAACCTCTAAGTCTTATCTCCCAGGCTAAGATGTCTTCCTCTCACATAACAGGTCCCATCCCAGTGTATCCCCACATTTGAGATCTATACCCTCTGCCTGCCCCCTGCCTAACACCCAGCTCCCTTCTAAGGTTCAGGAAGTCTTAGAACTACCAGAGTCCATGGGTTGCCTATGTCCATTCTTCCTCTATACAAAGAAAGAAGACCTGGTCAACAATGAGCCATGGTCCCCTTTCCACTCCTAAAGGCATTCTTTTAACTCCCTTTATCCTTCCCAGTTGAATCCCCTCACTCCTGACTTTCCAGTATTCTGGGTCCTGGACTTGCATTTAAATCAAGTCGTCTGACTATCTTATTGGGTCCAGCATTTTAATTGCTTTCCTCTTCTATTATTTGATGTCTTCTTTTTATTTAATGACTTCCAAGGGCTCCCATGGCACCCTTATTATATAAGTGCCAGGGCTAGGATAGATGATGCCAGCGGCTTTACAGCCTGGAAGGAAAACATTGAAAGTGAATTTAATTTCATTCTCCTTTCCTTCCAGCATGCAAAGACTAAAGGAAAATGATGTGAAAGTTTTCTGTTTTTCTCTTTCTGCAACACGGGGAAAATTTACAAGAGGAAAAGCTTTTTGCTAATATCAGTTTATTATTATTTTTTAAAGGCATTCCGAATATGGAGTGAATCAGCATAGCCATTTCTCTGGTGTTCTTAATTTGAACAATCTCGTGTGATTGCCTTTAAACGCACCCCTGGGACTTCAGCTATTTTTAATTAGTGTGGCTTCATTTTTTTTTTTTTAACTGTTATCACTGTAGTTGATTTGTTTTCAATCTTCACACTCCACCAGTCCCTGCCTCCTCACCTAACTCTTCTGTCTCCCCCATCATATTCACACAGGGTGTTATAGAAGCTGGTAAATTTCCGAATTATGTGTGTCTAGAAAGATAAATCTCTGTGGTTCTTCCTCAGTGCCTCCCATCGCCCTCTCAGCCTCATGCTTGGAAACAGAATTGAAAGTTTATAAGGATATGCTCCCTCTGTAGTGAGGAAAAACCCAATAAGCCGTATCATAAAAAAGAATAATACGTCTGTGTCTTAGGACACGAGCAGGGGGAAGGGTAAGCTGGGAAAAAGTGAGAGAGTGGCATGGGCATATACACACTACCAAATGTAAAACAGATAGCTAGTGGGAAGCAGCCGCATGGCACAGGGAGATCAGCTCAGTGCTTTGTGACCACCTAGAGGGGTGGGGTAGGGAGGGTGGGAGGGAGACTCAAGAGGGAAGAGATATGGGGATCTATGTATATGTAGAGCTGATTCACTTTGTTATAAAGCAGAAACTAGCACACCATTGTAAAGCAATTACACTCCAATAAAGATGTTTTTAAAAAAAGAATAAAATTCAAGGTGGGAGATTGTACATTTTAATCTCTCTCCAATTTTATAGGGGAGGAAACTGAGGCCCAGCCTGTCTAAAGTCACAGGCCCAGTTAAAGGTTGAGCTGGCCTCCAGGCTGGCGCTTCCACCGGGCCACCCACTGGGTCTGAGCTGGCCTCTGAAGGATGCAACGCAGCAGCATATACGGGACCTGTTCTTCAGCTCCAACAGTTCTCCCACTCCCGTCCCTTCTCCGCAGGAGAGCTGGCTGGTGCTCCAGCATTTCTCTGTGATCGTGTTCTGGAGTTGAAAGAACCCAGGGCTGAAAGTCAAAACACCCCAGTTCTAGTCACCTTTGACACTAATCAGCCCTACATAATTGAACGAGAGATTTGTCTCCAAATTCCCGTTTGCTCCCCATGAAATGGAAATAATATCTACCTGAGCTACAGCACAGGACGGTGATTAACAACTTGCCCATCTTTTGAAATTCTGCATCTTTGGCTTCCAGGACACCCTTCTTTTCTGGTCCATTCCTTTCAACCTCCTCTCTGAGGTCATTCTCTTCCACCACCTCCTACTGCGGGCTCCCCTCAGGGCTCCATCTTCCCTCCATTTCTCCACTGACTCTGTACACTACTCCTGGAAAATTTCACCCCTCAGCTTCAGTTACCATCCATAAATTATGATTCCCAAATCTCATCTCCAGCCCAGACCTCACTCCTGAGGGGAGAGTCTCTCTTCACCATGCCCCTTGGGTGGTCCTCAGTACCTTGACTCAACATACCGGCCACATACCTGTTATGCTTCCCCTAGGCCTTCTCTTCCTCTGTTGTCCTGGTGAATGGCACCCCATGCTACTCTGTTGCTTACATGTAAAAATTGGGAACTAAATAACAAGGACCTACTTATAGCACAAGGAACTATATTCAATATCTTGCAATAACTTATAATGGAAAAGAATCTGAAAAAGAATATATATACATATATCTGAATCACTTTGCTGTACACCTGAAACACTGTAAATCAGTTATACTTAAATTTTTTTAAAAGTGGGAACCATGGTAGTTTCCTCCTAAATCCCCTGTCATGTTGAATAGGCCACAATATTCAGTCATGTCTTTCTCCTGAATCTTTTTTTCCATTTCATCCCATTTTACCCATCTTCATTGTCTAGTTAAGGCTCTATTTGTCTCTTACCTAAACTATTTCAACTACCCCTAACTTATCTTCTCCTTTTTCAGTTTATCCCTTTCCAATTTATTTTCCACACCACCTCATAGTTCTCTACCCAAAACACGATTCTGATCATTTTACTCTCAGCATGTTTAAAAGTCCCTCATCATCTAAAAAACAAGAGTAAAACTCTTTCACAATGTCTTTCATGTGAATCCTCCAATCTCATCTAGCTCCTTATTTCCATTAGGGTACACACACACAAGCACACACACACACCACCACTACCACCACTCCACCCTTTGACACTACCACAAATTTTAATTATTATTAAAGACCTCAGATCTGCTTATAGCAGATAACTTTTGGATTATCTTTGCAGGCCTCCAGCTCCCTTCTTTGAAGCTTTCATCCATAGTGGAGAGCTTTGGAAACCATGTTTGTACCACATGATCTTCCCACTCTTGTCATGTTGGTGGGGCTGGAGCAGATTCTGGACCCAAGCTGGGCCAAGTATCAAAAAGTTAAGTATTTAGACTGAGAGCTATAAATTAGACACCTATGGTTCTGGGGATCCCTTTTCTGTTCTTGTTCAGCCCCATCATGTGGCTTGGCAATACCTTGCCCTTGGGATCTATGGGATGCCCACGGTTCCCAATCATACATTTCTATTCTTGTTTAAGCAAGTATGAAATTGGTTTCTTGTACTTGCCTCTAAATGAGTCTAAGTCACTCATCAACGTGTTTAGCATCTGCTTTTCCTCTGAATCTATCTTCCAACTCTGAATCTTACTAATTTCTAGTCATCCTCAAGACCAAGCATGGCCTCCTTTGCAGTTTTCAATACTCCCACTCCCACAGACACATTTATTTACTCCTGCCTATGAGCTGCAACTATATTTGCTATCATACTTAGTCGTAACTTTGTTTACAAGACAGATTTTCTCATAAGACCATGAGCTCCTTGACAGCAGGAATGATGCCATATTCATATTTATAGCTCCATCACTAGAGGAGAGCTTCATACATAGGAGACACTCAGTACATTTATCTTGAGTGAGTGAATTGATACTTGTAAAAGTGCTCTGAAAACTATTAAGGGCTACACACTATTAGATGGAATTTTTTAAAGAAGCTATATTCTTCATGTATAAAATAAAGATCTTATTCTCTAGATGATCCCCTCCCTCCTAATTTCTGATTAGTGGTTTGTCCTGAATGTAAATGTATTGTGGATACTATCAAGTTATAAACTTTCCATAAAAATTAAGGCAAACACAAGAGGAAAAACAGATACTGAAATAGATAGCAATTTAGAGAAATAAAAGTCTATATGCTAATGGATCAGCCTTTCAAATGGCTCTCTGTCTTTTACTTAAAGTCACTTTAAGGTTGAATTGTCAAAGAAACCACCTTGACAATCTTCTTTAACATTTTGTTTTTGTTCTGGAGCTGCAGGGTATAGCAACACTTCTTTGTTTTGACCCCCGCAAATGCTTTTCAGTTTCTGAAAGACAATGAAAAATGCTCATACACCATCTTAAAAGAGAATTCATTCATCCCCAATCCATCTCAGGGAAAGACTTTTCTCCCTGCATCAAGCATGAACAAGCAACAGCTGAAATTGTTCTTTGAGGTCCAAGGAAAAGTCTAGATCAGAGTAATACACCTTAAAGCTGATTCATCATTCTTCAAACACTCCCTGCATTTTCCCACCTCTGTATTTTTGCCTCTATCCCCTCAACTTGGAGTAACAGTTACATGTGTCAGCTCTCCACCAACTGTAAATGCTCAGCTCCTCCAGTTTCCCTGAATGGGAACGCCTTTTCTCTTGGCTGCACTCCTGTAGCAACTGCTTCACACCTCACCTGTAGAACTTCCTACATTCAGCCACGAGCATGTCAACCTTCCCCTCTACATTGGGCTCCTCAAGGTCAAGGTCTGAGTCTCTGAATATCCATAGCACGTTTTTGTTGCCTCAGCACTCAACAGTATTTCTTGTCATTAAATAGATACAAAGAAAATGTTATTCACCAGTCCTTCTTGAAGACTATATGACACTGCACTAGGTTTAAAACTAAGCCCAGGGACTTCCCTGGTGACGCAGTGGTTAAGAATCCACCTGCCAATGCAGGGGACACGGGTTCAAGCCCTGGGCCAGGAAGATCCCACATGCCACAGAGCAACTAAGTCCCTGCGCCACAACTACTGAGCCTGCACTCTAGAGCCCGCGAGCCGCAACTACTGAAGCCTGCATGCCTATGAGCCCATGCTCCACAACAAAGAGTAGCCCCTGCTCGCCACAACTAGAGAAAGCCCATGAGCAGCAACAAAGACCCAATGCAGCCAAAAAAAAAAAAAAAAAAAAAACTAAGCCCAGCTAGAATTAGGAAACCCAGCTACCCAGCTCTACTTGCTGTATCTTAGTTTAGCAGAAGTTGACAACACAACGTTCCTAACCCTACCTCCCCAAAGCACCAAACTGTCTTAAATTCTACAATTAACTTATGTCTTACTGATACCTACAAGTGTCTTTGTAGATGGTGTAGGGAGCACTAGCAAGAAAATCAGGAGAACTAAGTTTTAACCCTGAATGTAACACTGAATATGATACTTTTCCTCCCTAAACCTCACTCTTGTCATCTATAAAAAAATGAGTTCTCAGTATTTGAGAAAATGTCTTCCCATGGTTTGGTGACAGTAATGAAACCAAAAAGCTAGCACAAATTAGCTTTCATTTCAACTAATACGTAATCAATGTAGCCAAGGTACCATGAGGCAGGGTCCACCCAAAAAGAAAAATTGATGGACTTAACCCTAGAGTTAAAATCCTCCTTTCTTAGACCTTTATAGTGTTTCGTTTTTTGTTTTTTTTTTTTACTCTCAGAAAACAAAAAAAGATAGGCTACACACTCAAGTGTGTGTAGAGATGGGTGAAAGAATTGGAATATACGTCATATGCAAAATAATAGAAAGAATTGGGGATGGCTAGGAGGGGGAGGAGAGCATGTGGGTGCAGCCAGGGGCCAAAGCATGGGCCCTCTCTGCAAATATTTGGAGGGCTTTCTCTGAAGGAGAGATTAAACTTTGTCTAGCCCCAAAGTACCTCAGGAGGGAATGACTCCTCCATCACTAGAGGAGTTTAAACAGAGTCTGGATGACGCCTGGATAAGGATATGGTAGAGCAAGTCCAGGTATTGAATGATGGATTAGCACACAGCCTCAAGGACAGGATCAAGTTCTGAGTAATAGGTTAGCACATAGTTGCGGAGCACAAGCTCCGGACGCGCAGGCTCAGCGGCCATGGCTCACGGGTCCAACCGCTCCGCGGTATGTGTTATCTTCCCGGACCGGGGCACGAACCCGCAATCCCTGCATCGGCAGGTAGACTCGCAACCACTGCGCCACTAGAGAAGCCCCGAAGAAACGCTTTGATTCTCTCTCTTAGGTCCAACCACATGTTGCTCAGGTCTGGATCAGAAGGGTATTGGTGAACCCCTGGGGGGTGGACAGGACTGTTACAATAATGAAATTCACCAGGTATAAATTTATCAGATTCCTAAAGAGGCCTATAGCAGGTTAAACAGCTTCAGGCAGTAATGGTCTGTGGCTCTGTCCCAGTGAACAATTGATTTTTTTGTGTGGTTTGATCCACCCGGGCAGACAAAGCCTTTGCTACTTAACCCCCAGTTTAGTCTTGATTCAGCTCCTTCCAGATGGTGATTGAAATAGCACATTTTAATTTTTTAAACTAGTGTCTGATTGGTTCAGCTCTTTGTCTTCCTTGGAATCACATGATGGGAATTTACACTAACTGGAATAAAGGGTGTTTAGAAATACCTGCTGAGATTCAGAGTATTCTCTTTATAGACAATTTCCAAAGAAGCGATTTCAGTGAGGCCAAATCTTGATGGGATCAATAAGAACAGAGAGGCAAGAAGTAGATGGACTTAATTATACATATGTAATAGATTTTCAAGTGTAGCAAGTTATAATGCAAAAGTTGACTGGAAGCATGGAATGAATTCTTGTTGCTGAATGAAAGGGTCTATGAGACCAGCAGAATTATTTTGACTTTAACTTTTTTTGTTTGGTAAAGGCAGATCATCCAGGCTCATAGTGCTGAGAAATATCTAAAGACACCAACAGCTTCTCTCCTGGACACATTTGAAAAAGCCAAATGTTTATCAATAGAGGAAAGCATAAATAATTCTGATATATTTGTACAATGAAATATAATGCAGAAATTAAAATGACAGAAAAATATAAAAGGAGAGATTTCAAAAGTTATAACTAAGCTATGATGTATAAAGACTATTAAAGCACAAAGCAATACAAAATATTGTTTGTGATCATGTATGTATATAGTAAAATTATAAAACCATGGGCAGGAAGAATACACACTGAATTCATAAGAGTACTTGCCTCTAAAAGTAGAGAGAGGAATAAGAATATACCTGGGGATGAGATATAAAGAGACTTCCACTTTATTTGTGAATTTAAAAAGTTTGGAATGAAATATAAAAAATTTAAAAATTAAATATCATATTCACCATGGTGACTTGCCTATTTACACCCAAGCCTCATATTTTCCCTTCTTGTCTTAAAATAGTGAGTCTCAAAATATAGTGTGCATCAGAATCTCTTGGAGGACTTGATAAAACACAGATTTCTGGACCCACTCTCCAAATTTCTGATTCAGTAGATCTGAGGTTGGGCCCAAGAAGTTGCTTTTCCAACAAGTTACCAGGTGATTCTAATGTTATTGGTGCAGGGCCACAATTTGAGAACAAGTGTATTATAATACAGTTACCTACTAGTGAACATTCATTCAGATTTTGAACTGCCTAAGCATAGAGACTTTAACTTATTAATCTTTGTAGCTTCCACCTAACAGATAAACCATCAATAAATATTTGTGAATTGAAAGAAAAAACAATCTGTGCATGCGCACACACACACACACACACACACACACGTATTCAGCAGTATGAGAGCCACTCAACAGCAAGCAAAATAAATGATGCATTAAAGATCATAATTTGACACTTTTAGAAAAGCAAATAAAATGTTATCCAGGAAGACAGACTTTCCTCAGGGAAGGCCTCAGTGTATGGCAATAGTGTCTCCTCTCCAGCAGGATGTAACTCTCAAGTCAGGGGCTTGAGGAGGAGTACATAGGGAAGCCCAAAGTCAAGACACTAGACAAAAAACAAGGACACCTTTTTTTTTTACATTTTACACTTTTACATCATCACATAATACCTACTTATTCACCTCCTACCAATGCTCTGTGAAATGATCCAGAGAGACACTCTTTTCACCAAGACTTGTGGATGGGAAGCCTGGCAAAGAGCTCTGTGAAGCTCATACAGCCTCTTCTCTGTAGGCCAGGAATGACAGTGAGAATTGTTGCCATAAAAACAGACTCCCTGAATTCAGTGGGTACCGTGGGATCCTGGGATATCAGAGGCCAAACGGTGGGGCTTCATTACCAGAAATGAGGAGGCTGTGCTTACCATAACAAGCAGAAGAGGGAAAGCAGAAATCAAAGGGTTTGACCTACAGAGACCTTTGGCATTGTCTAATTGATCGCGATGTCCCTAAAACTGAAATGGATGGGCAGCTTGCCTTGATTCTTCAGAAGAGCTGGTCTTAATTTTGAGCTCTGCCACATAAGCTATTTGTGACTTTGTGCAAGTTACTTTCATGTCTTGAATATCAGTTTCTACATTTGTAAAAAATAGAGGTATAAATTCCTGTCCTAATGCCTAATTTATAAATTATAAAACGTGTGACAATTCCATGAGATAACAGTTGTAGAGGACGTTAATAAATTGGAAAGTATTAAATAAATGTAAGCAATTCTCCTGTTCTTTATTATCGCAGTGTTTGTAAAGAAGCTAGAATAGGCCTGTCAAATAATGGGATTTCAAAAAGATATAAAATCTAGTGCAGTCTAATCTTTTTCCTCTCAAAACTTTCATCTTAATTGGGAAGTTATGACAAGCATAAATACATAATAGCTAGAGATATATAAACAAAGACATACCCATAGTATCATACATGCATGCATATGTACACACACACACACACACACACACATACACTACTAACAATACAAGGTACCACTAAGTGTGTGTATAAGAAAGTTTCTGGTTAAAATAAAGGAAAACCAAACTACTCTTAAAAAATACAGAGAATTAGATAATACATATGAAGTGTACAGAGGTAAACATCATGTTGTTGCTGTTGTTTGTGATAAGCTTAATATCGTATTTCAATGAGGCCACCAAAGACCCAGTTTTCTTACATCTCATCACTCTGCCTTCTACAGCACAAGCCTTCAGACTACACTGGCAGTCTCAATACAGTTGACAAAAATTTTCATGCTTCCTCATCCACAATCAGCGAGATAGAAATGTCCCAGATGAGCCCATAAAAGTCTTAAGTTTCACTGTGATTGGTCATGTGCCCAAGCCATGAACCAATCCTTATGAACAGGGTTGATATAGTCTGAGTGGCTTAATCCATTCTGTTATCCATCCTGGACTGCAGGTGGAGTCATTCCCATTGCAACCACACGGTGGAGCATGCACAGTGGGGTGGATCACAAAAAGTAATTCAGGATGCTGCTCTCAAAGAGAGGAGTGAATATTAGAGAAGAGCTGGGAGGAAGAAGAGGAGAAAGAAGGAGAAAGGCAGCAGCAACAACAGCAGAAATCTGTCCACTGCAATGATCCACAAATAAGTGTTTTCATAAATCACCTGAGAAAAAGAGTGTGAGAGCTAGGAGTTTCCGGATTTCTTGAAGGCCATAGAACTTGAGGGCTCTTAGTCATGAATATACCATGCTAACCCATGTATAATAACAAATAAAAAGGAGGACGAAGAAGATGATAAGTCTGGTAAAATCATTGCCTTTCATCCTTGTGTTTGGGGAGTGAGTGGGAGAATATAGACGGGAAAATGAAGAAGAAAGAGCTATGTCCTAGTTAAATTTGTAATCTTGACTTTCATGATGTGCCTTTGGTAGTCAAATAAATCATTACCCAGGGACAGCAATTCTAGGGTAGCTTAATGTTTCTTTCATAAGATGTGCCATTTGACCCTAATGTGGCATTGGAACGGAAAATGTACTTTTATATATTTTTTTATACAGGAAAGATAGAATTAAATAGCCATTAATTGGGAACACATTATCTTTCTTAACTATTTGAACCCTACTTTAAAAGCCTGAATTTCTTTGAAATATTATTTATTTTAATGAGCTGTTTAATCTCTAGATAACAATTTCACCGTCTTAATGGACCATATTCCAGAGACATGTGAAGTTAATAGGAATGAGGTGGCCACTTACACGACCTAGAATATTTATCTGAGACCTTGACGGGTGTATCAACTTCAGTGGTATAAAAGCCTACTTTGCAAAAGTTCATCTCATTTGTAAGTTTCAGTGAAAATTCTCAGGTCTTCAAATCCCAGCCTCAGGGCAGCTTTTCAAAGGATATACCTACAAGGCCAGAGGCAGGAATATATGACCACTACCCAAGCATAAGGGAGGCAGATGTCATGACCTGTAGACTAAATGCGGACTGAAAGATTTGTAACTACTTCATGCGAAAAATGCCCACAGCCCAGATTGTCCTAAAACCTGTGTGTATGAGATTGAGTGGGAAAAGATGTGCTTAAAGGTTATTAATTTTATTTATTTGTCTGTTTGTTTATTCATTCCTTTAGCAAAACTAAAAGTATGACATGAAACGTGTGGAAAGACATTAAAAAGAGTTCCTTGGAAATAATGCTCCTAATGTAGTAACAGGATGAAACCCCAATCCCAGAGCCTAAATCCATTTCTCCTCTGACAGCAAGAGTAGTAATACCCTTTTGTATTATGTATAGAAGAGCAAAATTAAGATGATCCGAAGCTGATCTGCTCTTAATTTGCCCAGCAAGTTGCTTCCCTTTGTTTTTTTTATTGTTTGTTTGTTTGTTTTTGCGATACGCGGGCCTCTCACTGTTGTGGCCTCTCCCGTTGCGGAGCAACAGGCTCCGGACGCGCAGGCTCAATGGCCATGGCTCACGGGCCCAGCCGCTCCGCGGCATGTGGGATCTTCCTGGACTGGGACACGAACCCGTGTCCCCTGCATCGGCAGGCAGACTCTCAACCACTGCGCCACCAGGGAAGACCTGAGTTTCCCTTTAATTCACCCTTTTCCCCTAAAATACAGTGGGAAGAGCACTGGATTGGAAATCAGACAACCTGGTTCCAGCTCCACCACTCACCAGCTGGTGACATCTTGGGTGAGTTATTTAGTCTCTCTCACTCTCCGCCTCTTCATATACAAGAGAGGAATATAAACACTTTTCAAGCTAACCTAGACTCAGTTGTAAAAGTGTATATTATATCATTATATACCTATAATTTATTCATCCCATCAAGGGTAAAATCACTTACACTTTCAAACCATAATTTAAAAACTAATAAGGAGAATAATTTAGAGAAAAAAGCAAGGGAGCTACCGGCACCTCTTTTTATCCCTAACACTCTAGACAAACCTCCATTGTAGCATTTGCTCATTTTAAAGGAATATGTCATACTTCCTAGACTGGGTTCCCTGAAAGAAAAGACCCTACCATACAAATTTTGTTTCCAGTGTCCAGCAAGTCCTCAACACAGAGGCACATTCTAGGTAATAAGAAAGTGAACACCTGAAATTAAGGCACTCATTCTCACTTACTGAAGAAGCAGAGGTGGTCGCTGACATGTTTCCCGCCGGGGCCTGTGGGCGTGCATCATGACTTCTCTGAGGACCACCCCCACAGGCACAGTCCTGTCTCCTTGGTGTGAGTCCATCCACTTGCTAGGGAACCCCTCCGTCTCCACTCCAAGACAGACTAATTCCTTGCTTCTTGGTCTAATTTACTCAAAGACTGTCTCCCTTGAGTTCCTTTTCCTCTTCATCAGTATCTCTACCATTTCTTCCTAATGTCTTTTCTATTACCACAGGAAGCTATTTTGTATCAACTGTCTTATTCTCCCTCAGATGCAGACCAGTTGCTTGGTGGAAGGTGAAGAAGTTCCAGGGGAAAAATTGGCATTCACTTCAGACTAATGAAACACACCAATTGTCCAGAAGGTCAGATTCCTTGAGGGGGCAGTGTAGTAAGATCATCAAAATAACCCTGAGGTAGAAGAGGGGGAACTTGGGCTTTGTCCAGACTCTACATCAACTTACTGACTATCTTGGGCAGGTAACCTCTCCATATGTCAGCTTCCAGTAAAATGAGTGGTGAGGATGAGATGATCTCGGAGCCCTCTTTCACGTCTAATATTCATAATTAAAGGTGTATTTTGTGTCATCATAAAACAGAATTGTTTGTATGTTGAGAATAGTTTGAGCCAAGGCCAAAAAATCTGGTCTTGCATTCGGGCCAAGAGTGAATCTGTATGATCTTAAAATAAACAAATGTGGTTAAAGTGTTAGTGAATCTGATTCTCTACAACTGTGAGTCCACAGTTGGTAGACAGTTAAACAGGCCCCACTGAGGGACTTTGTAAAATGGTTAAAGAAAACTGGATTGATTGCAGCTTCCAAAATGAGTGGGTCTGTTAATCACATGCTTCAATGGTTGTTAAAATTATAACCATGTGCTGTGTCTTTCTTGTATCACACCAGCATCACATAGAATAGCCACTATTGCCATTTTCCTGTGCTATTCTTAAGAAAAAAAATGATGTTGCCTAGTAATAGAGATTTGTTTCGCTTGAGACTGCAAGCACATGGATCATTCATTCATTCTTCTGTGAACACTGAGAACCTGCTATGTGCATTTCTTGAGGTACTGATTGCACCTTATATGTGAATCTGACATATATTTTTTCATTGGAAGTTCATACACAAATACTCACCCTCTTACATATACTCATACAACTATAATAAATGGCAGGAAGTGATAAGTGAACCTCTTGGTAGAGATATAGATTAATAGAGAAGGGAGATATCCCAACTGAGGGCTCAGAGCAAGAATTTTATGGAGCAAGAAGCTTATAAAACAAATCTTGAAGGCTGGCTTAGATTTGGACCTGTGGAAATGACAAGAAAGAGCAAAAGCAAAGAAAGAGAGTTTAGAAAGCACAGCACATGTGAGAAAAAAAATAACACCAGTTATAACATGTAACTTACCAACTGTTTACCATGTACTAAGACCTCTAAACACATGATCTTGGTGAATCCTTGTAATTCTAAGGGATTGGCTTTATTAGTATTGCCTGTTTTCAGATGGGGAAACCAAGGCCCAGGAAAGAAGAGTACCTTGCCCAAGCGATCCCATTAAAAGAAAGAGCAGGTAGTTCAGGACTACTGAAGCCTGTGGTTGCATTAAAGAGGAAGGAAAATATAATCTGAAAAGTTCGTTGTGGCTAGGTGGTAAACAGGCTAGAATACTAGACTCTTGCAGTGAATCAAACTTCAGAAAAACAAATAGCGAAACCAATAGCGTACAATATCACTTATATGCGGAATCTAGAAAAATGGTACAGATGAACTTATTTGCAAAGCAGAAATAGAGACACAGATGTAGAGAACAAATGTATGGATACCAAGGGGGGAAGGGGGTGGGATGAATTGGGAGATTGGGATTGACATATATACACTACTATGTATGAAATAGATAACTAATAAGAACCTGCTGTATAAAAAAATAAAATAAAACACAATTCAAAAATAAATAAATAAATAAATAAAAACAAAAAGAGGAACACAAATGAACTAAATGGGAAGTAAAAAGTGAAACCTTCTATATATATCTTTTAAATAACTCTGCTCCATATCTTAATTAAAATGACCAAAATCAGTCCTCCTTTAACACTTTTGTCAGTGTTGAAACACAAAACGGCAGTCACATCTGGAAGGAGTATGGGTACCCTTGCCAGTACGGCCCTCTACTTTTGAAGGTGGCAAAAATGAGGCTGTAATGTAACTAACTGTGATTAAATGTTCCATTCAACTTAATCTTTAAATGAAAAAAATATATATATATGTGTGTGTGTGTGTGTATATATATATATATATATATAGGCACATGACTATATAATTCTTGCCAATTATTACCATACTACTGTTGGGAACTGACAACTAAAGATGATACTAAAAACTTAACATCCCCTGGCACCCATACAATCTATGCACTCCTCGGGAAACTATTAAGCTGTGTTCTCTCCTGTGCTTTAATCATAATAATGTGATTCTATTACTCCATTGAGTTGGTTGGTAACCAGAGGTACATAAGGCCTTTAACAGAGACAGATCCCCTAAGTGGACACATTAATTCCCTCCTAAATGCCTTGTAAATAAAAGATGTACCGGTACCTCAAAGGATGTTCTGTTTTCACAGAGACTAGTAAAGTGGCTTAGATTTTCTCTTGTTTGATCAGCTGTTCAGGAATTAACTTCCACTAAGCACATTCATATTAAAAACGTGTATTATCTAACATAAATACCTTCAGTAAAATAAGAAATTCCTCTTAGATGTTTATATGCTCCCATCAGAAAGTTCATACTATGGGGATTTACACTGAGTTTCTGTGTTTATATTTGGTTTCTTATTCTAGCAGTTATTCAGAAATACAGTTGATAGTTAAAACACACATCCCCAAAGGGACACCTTTTTAAGGTCTCTGTGAATTAAATTAGCAATGTTTTTATCTCTGTCTTGAGCAGTACCACTTAGTATGTTATTACAGTACTAATAATAATAGCTAGCAGGTACAATTTTTATTATTGTTTGCATTTTTATTTGACTCTCACTTTGATAAAATCAAAAGAAGTCTTGAGATATCTCCTTCTGTTATTCTGCAATTATGATATTGTACTCTGATACCTTCAATAGTGTTGCATTCACTGAGGTGACCCAACACACATGTTTCTTGCAACCCATAGCTCTCATGTTGGAATCTTATAATTAAGTTGGTATTTCCCCCTGAGGAAAAAAATTTAGGAGCTTACTTTTTTTTTTTTTTTTTTTGCCGTACGCGGGCCTCTCACTGTTGTGGTCTCTCCCGTTGCGGAGCACAGGCTCCGGACGCGCAGGCTCATCGGCCATGGCTCACAGGCCCAGCCGCTCCACGGCATGCGGGATCCTCCCGGACCGGGGCGCGAACCTGTGTCCCCTGCATCGGCAGGCGGACTCTCAACCACTGCGCCACCAGGGCAGCCCAGGAGCTTACTTTTAAAACAGAAGCAGTCATTTAACCGTGTTCAGTTACAGAGAGGATTGTCAAAGAAGATATTAAAGCAATGTTCTTCTCCAGATAAATGTTCACAAACTATAAACACATCTTAAAAGCTCAGAACTTTATTTTAGCTATTTAAGCCAGCTTCTTTCCTCCAACTTCTAAGTGATTTTTCCCTTCTATTTTTTATGTATCATTTATTTTACATATCAGCCTGGTGGTTAGTTGGACATTTCAGCCATTAATACTAATACTCATTTCAACATATAATTTTAAGTGTATTTAAAATGTAATTGATGTTTGTGGCAGCCCCTTCCAATAACTACTGCTGGATTAAAACTAGAATTCATAGAGTTAATTGAGATTATTTATGTTTATAATAACCCAAACTATCTGGGTTACCATTTAAAACATAACTTTTATTACCACAGGGAATTTTAAACAGTATGTCTGTGAGATTTGGAGTGCATATCTCAAAGAACTTGACTGAAATCACAAATGAAGTTAATCATATAGTATTGAACACAAAGGTTTAACTCAATAAGAAACCAAAATCCTTTTTTTCATAATTTCACCATAATTTTATTTTGTATTTACAGTCTTCAATTCCTAATGCAAGGGTCTTACTGAGGATTGGGGGGATTAGGGAGGAGAGACGGGGTTTGGAGGAGAGGAATCAGAGGTCTTATACAGACAACAATAATTAGTAAAGTTAACAGGATGTGAAAGTCTTCCAGAAGAAATTCTTGCAGCCAGCTTTGCGTTCTCGGGGTGCCATGGCCGGGTTCGAGTTAGCGGATCTCTGCAGCTCCAGCCTCATTTCATCCTGTTCAGCAGCCTGGGACAAATCTTCAGGCTCCAGGGCATCGTTCTCTGTCTGGTTGGGTTCAGAGAGCAGCTCTGCCAAGAAGTACTTGGCCAATTCCTGCATGGGGTGGAAGGAAGAGTGAAAGAGAGAGAGAGAGAGAAGATAAGAATGAGGATGGTGGAGAAGAAGAAATGGAAAAGCCTGCTTGAAAAACAGATTTAACCACACCCAAACCCCAATTTTCACAGCTGTGCAATTTTTTTTCACACTTAAAATTGGTTAAGGATATAAAAACAAGGGCTGTTGTTATAATCACCAAGTACACAAAGAAGCTTTAAAAACTCAAATGTTTCTGCAAGTTTTCTGCTTCTGTAGGTTTAAAATACACACATAGAAAGAAATAGATCGTTAGTTTTTCAACATGAGCCAACAGTTTGTTTAACTCAATTTCCATATCATGAGCTACAAACTAGAATTGTTCTTACCATTTTTACTAAGTCAGCTGTGGAGAACGAGACCTTTCACAATCGTAAACATATTGTGTTCTGGCTGTAAAGTGCCAGTTAGCCCCCAACCCCGCTGCATGGGAGGGAGGTGGTGCTTAGGACAGTAGCAGCTTCAGAGGTCCGTGCTTTCAGCACCTGGGTCAGCACCTCCCGCGGTCAGCACCGGGGATCAATGCCATCATCCCTTCGAGCTCAGTTACCAAGGTCTTGGAATTTTCTTGAATGCTAAAGAACTCACCTGAACAGTGACCTACTGCGCTGATCAGGGGAAACAAAGAGGTAATAAGGGATTCTGGACTTTGAAAGTTTTCCTGTGAGCTTTGGTAGCTAAGGGACCCAGAAAAGCACCGGCACTCTTTGAGAGCACCTCTTAAATTCACCCAAGGGATCAGAGGCAAGGCTAGGGAAGGTTGAGAGGTTCTGGAGAGGGGAAAGAAGACGTCGAGGGAGTCTCCTTACCTGCTTCCCAGCGGCAGCAGCCAGGGATTTCTGCAGAAACTGACGGAGTCGGGGATCTGAGGGCGCTCCGGTGACACCGCCCAGAGCCAGAACTATGGAGAGCGCGGCCAGCGCGCACTGGAGACGGCAGGACAGCATCTCGGCGGCGCCGGAGAAGCCGAGCTAGAGTGCGGTTGGTCAAACTCTAGGAGCTGATCGCAGGCAGCAGCAACGGCTCTGAACCTCGCGACTCCTAAAGCGGCTTGTATGCTCTCCTCCGTCTCCCCCTTTTTAAACTCTCTCTCTGACGTCAGACTAGGAGGCGCCCCCAGATCTCACCAGCGCTTTTACGCACCATTACCCTCGTGAAATCAATCACAGAAGTGAGAGGAGGGTACACAATCAAAAGTGGCTTATTTAAAAAAATTAAATCCTGCACAGGCACAGGCACACACGATTCCACACGTCACACCATCTACACAATCTTTTTATAGTCACTCAGTGCTACGCACATACACATTCTATAATTTCACTCACACATGTGCACACTTAATTACACACACTCAAACACTCAGCCCCTGGAGAAGCAAATGCACTATCACACACTCAGCCACATACACATAAATGTGCCCAGGCAATTCTATCCATCCTCATGCTCAAACATTTTAGGAGAACCAAATGCAAAAGTATATGAGTGTGACAAGTGGAGATGGTTACAAGCATGCTTTGTGACAGTGAATGTCATAAGCATTCCTCTAAGAACAGATTTGAAAATGGAGTGTGGATTTTAGAAAGACTAAGTCACCTTTCTCCATTAACTCTGTAAAGAGTCTTGTAGATTAAGATGTAATGGGGCTCTAAAAGAACTTCACTTTTCCTTATAATGGAAGAGTACCTTAAACTCACCCTCCATCCCTCTTTCTCAGCACCAGAGACACTTGTAGTCTGCTTGCCATTCGACTGTGACAAAAAATGCTAAAGGAAAAAAAAGTCAGATTGACTCCATTTTGGTGCTAGAAACTTGGAGCTAGAAAGAAATCTCAGAAAACATCTACTAAACTTCAGAGTTTGAGTCACTGAGCCTAGAAATGGGCAGTGAAATTCTCTGGCTCACATAGTACACAGCTGGAGCAAGGACCAGACCTCCACATTCCAAACTAGGATTCTTTTCACTTAACTCTGAGTTTTCTAATGGATTCCTGGCTAGTTGTAGCCATTTTAGGTCAGGGACTCCCAGTGTGGACATACGGAAGTTCAGGAATCCCTTGAATGTAAGTGACCGTTATTGTAAGCCTCTGTGTGAAGAAAGCATCAACAGTGCTCCCCTACTCCCCACACAAATAAAAAGGAAGTTTGAGAAATGCTGTTGTGGAATTCTGGTTGTGGTCTAGTTAGATGTTTGCTGTCCTGATCCGAGTTCTGGTAGCTTTTCCTTTTCTTTTTTTTTTCCCCCAGAATAATTCCTTATCAAGGAATGGCCAGCTAATGTCCTGGCATGGACCAGATAATCCCTGCAGGCTCTTCAAGGGCTGGCATTTTATAAGCTTCAAGTTCATAAGAGCTGAAAAACATTCCTGTATCTTCAGAAACCAAGTGAAGCAGAGAACTTGACTAATCCTGTCACCAGCCAGGCATCACATATGTATTCTCAATACTTAGACCAAGACCACAGTGTTGAGAGGCAGGAGGGGTTGGGAGGTGTCCTGAATGGCTTGAATAATTGTCACCTTTTCTTTTTGTGTCTGTAAGCTAGAGCAATAAGAGAAGGCACAGCAAGGAGTGCTAAAGCTTCCAGGGCTTGGTGAGTCCAGACAAGGCTTAGAACAAGTAAGGCATTAAAAAGTCACTCACATGTGTTGGAATAGTCTGGGAGAGCAAAGGATCTCAGACTGCAGAACACAATGCATGTTATTTTCTCTATATATCCTGGAACCCTCCTAGGCCTCTAGCTGCGGGTTCAGAGTCTAGTTATGTCAACCCAACTGTCCCAAGGCACCCTCAAATGATCTCACATCTCTTCCACTCAAGGCTTGCCCTTGGCCGCCCCATTGAGTAGAGAAGAATTTTCCTAAAACAGGAGCCAGCCAAAGAACAAATAGTAGCCCCTCCATCTTGCTCTATGCTCTATTCTACTTCTCTCCCCAGATGCCTGCTCCTCTCCTTCCACGTCTTTATCCTCCTTTTTCCTCTTTCTCCTTTCCCAAACCTTTCTCTGAATTTCTCTCTCCAAATCTTCCTTATTCAATCCCCTTTTTACTTTCTTTCCCCACTCCCTATCCTCATCCCTCTCTGTTGTACTTCCCTCTCCCCAGTCATTTTCTGACTTTGTTCTGGTTCATTCTGGCTTCCTTCTGCCTTCTCTGCACGTCTCCCTCCCTTCCCATTCTGCCTACCCAATATCTATCCCAGTCTCTGCCTGTAGTCTCTTCCTCTCTTAAGCCCCTCCTTCCATTACTTCCTCTTTCCTTCTCAGCTATTTCTCATAAAAAATACTCATGGTGCTTGCTTCAGCAGCACATATACTAAAACAGGAACGATACAGAGAAGATTAGCATGACCCCTGAGCAAGGATGACACAGAAATTCTTGAAGCATTCCATATTTTTCAGGAACAAAGAAAATGCAACATACAATGCAATATCAGAAGTTACAAGGAAAACATTCCAGTTCAGTCAGTCTATTTCAGTCTAATTTATATACAGTAAAATGCAAAGGTCTTAAGTGTACAGTTCAGTGAGCTTTGACACCCCTATAAACCTATGAAGCCAACGTGCGAATGAAGATATAGAATATTTCATCACCTTCAAAGTTTCTGAGTGCCCCGTTTCAGTCCATTGCTCCTCAAGAGGCAAGTACCCTTCTGATGTCTCTCATGATAAGTTAGTTGTGACTGTTTCTGAACTTTATGTAAGTGGAATGATTTGGTATTTAAAAAAAAATACTCATGATCTTTAGCTGTTTAAGTACCTACCTGGGAATAGTAAGTCTGGGTGGCTTCCCTCATACCTTTGCTGAAGTGCTGGAGCTGTGGATGAGATGACTTCCGGGCTTTTGTTCTGTTTAGTTTTATAATCCTCAAATTGTTAGGAGTCTAGGAACCACTTAAGAAAGAAAGAAGAACAAAAGGGGACACAAATTCTTCCTTAAGCCCCCTTCCCATGGCCAAGTTTTGCATAAAGTTTGATTTAGCACAAAGACACTTGAAATTTCCCCAACCTGAGACCTTTGCAGCCAACCCCCAGGGTCTTGCTTCCAAGTCCCAAAGGCTGGAGGGGGGCAGGGGGGCGCTGTCTGTGGTTGTACTGGGGACCCTATTTCCCAGACCTTGGTCTCTAAGAATGATAGACCCCATCCTTGTGCAGCCTTCTGTGGTTCACAAAGTATTTTCTCATCCAGTACGACAGGGCATGCTAGCCCCATCTCACAGAGGAGGAAATTGAGTCCCTGAGAGCACAGCTGCCTCTGCCTCGCACAAGGGCACCCGGGCAGGAAGTGGCAAGGTTGAGGGAGGCTGCTGATCAGTTTAGCAACTTTCCTCCTCCCCTGACTCAGGGATGCCGGGGACACCTCCTGGCTGAGCAGTCTACAGCCAGGATGCAAGGGCCTCGAGGGGGCATCTAGGCCCCTTTCATGTGCTGCTCTCCAACCGGGATATGATTTCCCACCTCCCTGTGAAATGTACATTTGGGGGTGACTACCTGCCAATATGAGGAGCAAAAACTCATTTCAGTTAAGAGACAGTAAACTCTATGAGTAATCAGGTGTTCAGTATTAAGCAGTGCAGGGAAGCAGAAAGTAACTGTATTTGGAGTCCAGAGACCTGGGTTCTAGTTCTGGTTGTGCCACAGTCCAGCTGGGGGCTTCCTCTCTGGGCCTTAGTTTCTTCATCTGCAAAATAGAAGGCTTGATAGGCAACCTTTGTGGTTCTTTCCAGCCCTGATCATCAACAAGCTTGACTCTGAGAAGACAAAGGGGCAAAGTAGAGCACACTGTGATGTTAAAATGCTGTTTCTCAAATTGAGAACTTTATATTGGAAAAGAACCTGGCTTTTATGTAATATGAGGGAGGAAGCCGGATGCAGCGGGTATTTCGCAGGCCTATTAGAAGGAAAATTTGCTCTTGCATCTTGCTTCTGGTGCTGACCTGCCCTCCCCACCTGGACTCAGTCTCTCCATCTGTAAAATTGATTCACTCAAATTCCTTCTACAAATAAGTACTGAGAATCTGCACTGCTTGAGAGGTTCATAATATAGTAGTGAACTAGATAGACAAAGTCCTAGTGAGAAAGACAAGCAATAAACACATCAATTAATTAATTATGTTCGAGTTGCTAAGAATTAACACAAGGTATAAAGCATGATGACTCGGGGAAAACCCTCCTGAGGAGGAACCATTTGAGCAGAGACCTGAATGAGGTGAGGGAGCTAGACATGCAAATATCTGAATAAAGATATTTCCTTGTCAGGTGGAAAGACAATCTGTTCAAAGGCCCTGAGGTAGAAGCATGCTTGGTACATTCAAGCATCAGAAACAAGGCAAGGGAACTCGAACAGAGCGGGTGAATCAGAGAGGGCTGGGAGATGAGACCAGCAAGGCAGACAGGGGCCAGATCACATAGAGCCTTGAAGACCATGGTAAGAAAACCACTGGAGGATTTTGAGCAAGGGATTGACCTCATTTGATTTTTTTTTAAATCAATGCCTTCTGCTAAAGTGGAGAATTAACTGTAAGAGAGCAGCAGAGTCAGGAAGATAACTTAGGAGTCTAAGAACCATTTAAGAGAAAAGAAGAGCCAGGATGGAAGGGACACATTCTCCCTTAAATACCCAAGCTGGTTGGCTTGGCATAAAGGCATTTCATACCTCCAACCCGAGACTACTGTAGCCAACCTGAGACTACTGTAGCCAACCCCCAAGGCCTGTTTCCATGGAAGGGAAGGTGGTTTGTGCTTGTTTGGGGGACCTTATTCCCCAGACTAGTTCAGGCAAGAGCAGATGGTATTTGGGCAAGAGCGACAGCTATGAAGGAGCTGAGGACTGGTTAGGTGTGAAGTTTATTTTGAAGTACAGTTGACCAGACGTGCTAATGGTTCGCTTGGATCTCAAGTTAAGGAAATGAGAAGAACAATTGGTAACAAGTGGTCTAGACATTCCCTAAAATGCTTTCAAGTTCTACAAATTTCTGAGAGGGCAGGAAGTGGATTTCTGACAAAAACTTCTCTTGGACATTTTGTAAGTGAAAAACCATTTTACTTCCAAGCCAGAATAAAGTGAGAATTATAGGCGGTGGGGAAAAGCAACATGGTATAGTATAAAAAGCTCTGGCCTGGATGTCTGAAGCCCTAGACTTAAGTCCTCAGTTTTCTCTTGCTTAAAATGGGCCTAATAATCCTTGCTTTTGCTATAATATGATTTAAGAACCAGGTCGGACATTGTAAGTGTAAGTGAAAGTGCTTGGTTATCCATAAAACATGATGAAAAGATAAAGTCCTGTTTTTGTTGTTGCTGCCCAGAGGGAGGCCGTCAGCCAGCGCCTGGGGTGATATTCAATGAGCCAGCTTCTGGAAGCTAGAGTGTCCTCAATGATGCTCTGACCCAACTAGTCAGACTGCCCTTCCTCTGAGGACACTGTAGGGTATGATCTGAAGATCCAGGAAGATCTCTCACAGAAATGCAGCAGACTGGTGCTGAAATTCAACCCTTAGAATTAGTCTATGACTATTAGACTATTAGAAAATAGTCTCTTCTCTACATTTTCTTGGAGACGTAGCATATTAAAACTTGAAAGTTATTAACACTTTAGTGTGAATATATATGCTGAATTGTCTTCTTGCTTACAGTCGCCTAAAGGACAGTTTTGACCTAAGTAAAGTTGGGAGATCACTTGGAGAAGAGGCAGATTTATTGGATGTGCTGCTGGGGCTGGGGGCAGGCTATAGGGAGCACGCAAACCCCTCCTGCCCAAGGGCAAGAGTGCTTAGGTGACGATACCCTAAGGACCTTTCCTCGTAGAGCAACCCTACCACCCTGGAGCATGAGAATGAGAACTTGCAATTCTCTAAGGGCTTCTGCTGAGGTGGATTTCAGCTGGAAGAGTGTCAGCTCATGCCCCTGGAGTTGCTGATGGTAGAGAAGCCAGACTTTCCCGCCAAATTGGCTTTCACCAACTTCCACAAAGCCTGGCCTAAAGTGATCGCTTTAGACAATGGAGGGTGAAGGGGTCACTGAATGAAGCCCAGGGGTGAACTTCTTCCATGGGTGGGTGAGTGATGACAGCTCAGGCCTGGTCTCCTGCAGTAGTCTCCTCTCTGGTCTCTATCCCATCACTTCCAGCTCAGAAGCTCTCAATGACTCCCCAGTGCCAGCTAGTTCAAATGTAAACACGTCAGCCTGGCGGCCATGTTTCCTCAGACCCTAAATGTCCTGTTCAGTCTCGCTCTGTGTCACTCCTAACCTCTCCGCCTTCCCATTCCCCACCACCACCTGTTCTTCCCTGTACACACTCTGCAGTTTCCCGCATCCACTTTTGTGTACATGCTGCTCCCTCCACCTGGAATACCTCGGACCCACCTCTGACTGTTAACATCATACAGCTTACTTTAAGTCAAGAGCTTCTCATTTAGAATTACTATGGTCCCTTCCTGTGCCCAAGGGTGTGTCTTTTGTGCCTCTAGTAGAGACCATTCTAGGTCACTTCACATTTCTGTTCCTTGAGAGTCTGTATGTCTCATCTATGAGCCTAGAGTTTCACTGAGAGCAGAAATCTTGTTTCTGTCATATTTGTATTTTCCTCAGAGACCATAAGAATGTGAAGCATAGAATAGTTGCTGAAAAATGTTGATTTAGTAGAAGAAAAATTCTTCTTCTTATATGTGAGGTCTCTGTGGATTCTGTAGGTAGAACGAACCTCAGGTAACTGAGGACTGTATCACTTGACCCCCAACCCTAGGTAGCGGATACTTTCAGGAACACATATCCGTTGGTCCCTTAGTAATCTCTGAGCTTCAGCAAAGGAAAAAACCCTGAACACTGTTCTGTGTAATTGTTCCTATCTGCTAAAAACTAACTGAAGCTGTCATATGAATATGCTAATATAGTCATTGGAAAGATAAGGGACTTCACTGGAAGGCCTAGGGAGGACACATCCACCAACCAATGAGGAACACGTATGTCCCTGGCACACAATAGAAGAGAGTACCACTGCTGACTTACCTCTGCGTAGTTTCATGTTTGATCATGTGTTAATATCAACCAAACAAGGGAATGGAGGCCTCAGGTTACATAGTTAGTGCAGAGCTGGGCTGATGTCAGATCCCTGTCTGCCACTCCAACATTTTCTCTCTTACCAGAGACAAGCAAGGAGACTTTGCCCCTAATTATCCTCTCAGATTCCTTTCTCCTTGTAGGTCCATTGGACTCTGCAGAAGCATCCCACTTGCTGATCTATGGCTTTTGCTCAGAGCTCCCCAGTGAAATGAAATCGAGCTGTGCTCTGCCCGACTGTGCCACCCAGCGAACGTCTCCCAGTTCTCTTTACCTATTTTCCTCCTAAAAACAAGGTGTTAAGTCTCAGGTCTTGCATGAGCCTTCCCGGTGCAGTTGGCAGGGGAAGAGCTGTCTTGACCAATGGGGATTGAGAAATGAGGCCAGAGACCTATGGCCCTGTTCCTGGAATAGTACACAACAGATGGCAAAGTTCCTCTTCGACGTGCTCCTGAGACCCGCCCCCCCCCCTTTGAAACGGCATGATAGGGGCTATATAAACACAGAAGTGCCCCATGGAGTGAAAGTATCCCTTCTACAGCTCCAATTTCCCACACTCAAACTATAATCTTAACCTAGATTGGTGGATCTTAACTCTAGCTTCACACCAGGATTGCCTGGGAAACATTTTAAAAGCACAGATGCCTGGGACCCAACTGCAAAGATTCTGACTTATAGGTCTATATATTTTAAGAACTGAATTATAGTCTGCTACTAGAATGGGCTCCACCTTTGTAGAAAATGATGGAGTCACAAACTACCGCCCACCTCTGTTCTTCTCTCATCTCACTCTGCTCAGTTCCTTCTCCCTTTTACCGTTCTCTTCTTTCCCACCTTTGACTTGGGGACCCCCAAGCACAATGGACTTGGCTTGGCCCCGTCAGGTCCAAAGCACCTGCTTCACTGGCTTTCCTGATACAACACCAATTGTTGAGGGCAGAGGCAGGACTGCGGCCAGAAGTGGACCCAACCACAGACCAGGACCTTCAAAAGCATCTAGTGCCTCCCCTGGGTTTACACATTGGAAAATTGAATTCAAGAGAAGGGAAGGGTCTCTCTCAAAACCACATAACTAGTATTAGAGTCAGATCCTCTGATTCTCTTAGTTTTATGTTATTTCTGTGAAGTTTCTTGAATCCCTTCCACCCAAGTGGTTGAAATCATGTTGTAAGATTGGCAGTTCCTGCCCTGTTATCTATGTATCTCCCCATCAGCCTGGAACAAAACCTTATTCCCTGACAAGAGTATTATCCTAGAGAGAAAGCTTTGGGGATTAATGTGTTGGGCCTTCATGCTTTGTGTTTCCATCCTTTTCTGGTTGTGCATTTCCTAATCCTATGAAACAACTGGACCTGCTCCGCAAGGCCACGGCTAAGCGTGGCTGCTTCAGCTTACCCAGAGGAAGCTGTTGTTAAACTGAGCTCGCCTGCCCTCTGCTGGCTCAAATGGTAGAAGACAACTTCATCTAAAATTTTAGGGCAGGATTGTATTCATTCCTTCATTTATTTCCTTCACCAACTTCTTTAAATCACCCACTATGCGGAGAGAACTGTGCTTGGTGCTAGGGCTGTAAAGAAGTACTCAGACAAAAACCTCTTCCTTCACACATTTGATTATGGAGCACTTTGTGCCAGACACTGTGTTGGGGATTCAGAGATGACCAAAACTCAATCCTTGGTTTTGAAAAAAGTCGCAATCTAGGAAATTATACAGATTACTATCTGAGCCATAGAATCAAACAATTAGTACTAGAAGGAACTTCAGACACTTTATAACCTGTGTTATAAAGGCTTCCCAGGCTTCCCAAATTAGGTCCTGGGCTCCCTGCACACAGGCCACAGGGACTGCAGAGGCAGGGGGACCCAGTGTGTGACAGGAATTCTATTTCATTGAACAGGTTTCTGCAATAAAGTTTCATAGAAACAAAGAGCTTGAAGGGGAAGCAAAGTTGGAAAAACGCATTTCTAATACAAACCATTCTCATATTTAACCTTAATACCCTCTAACCTCATGAACCTGTACTCATAATCAATGTCACATTTATAGCTGGTCTCAGAGTCACTGACCTAATCACCTTTTTGAACCCACATGGCAGTGAAATCTCACTCCCTTTGCAAGGTGCTTCCAAGAAGGTCTCACATGTGAGGGCTCCCTTGCCCCCAGGTCATCGCCAGTGTTGAGAACCTGTGAATGTGACCTTATTTTGCAGATATAATCAGTTCAGGATGTCAAGATGAGATCATCCTGGATTATCTGCATGGGCCCCAAATCCAAAGACAAGTGTACTTATTATTAAAAAATAATTATTTAAAGATCACCTAATATGCATCTAAATCTATATCAGTTATTTACTTATAACTATCTTGTTCTAGTGAATATTCAAATTAGTTTACAGGAGTAGATTTTTAAAATGCAAATTAGCAACTAGTAATTTGAGGTTCAAGATGGTGAACTCAGCCTGTGCACCCACCTATTTTGCAAACCTTCCAAACTCTGCAGGTTCCTCACTGGCATAATCAAATGCAAAGTAGGGAGAGAATAGGGTTTTACTTCAGGCTGATGGGGAGATACGTGAAAACAGTCTAAAGAATCAGAGTAAATGCCTCTCTCTCCCCTATGGACAACGTTACTACAAGAAACAATAAAACAAACAAACAAGCAAAACCTTAGAAACTCTCCAGCTTATATCCTCTACAAGACTTGTGAAGTTATTGCATGAATTTTTTTATATATTACATTAGGCAATGTAAAAGGAAAGAAACATTAGGCTGATAATGGATTTTTTTTCTACCTCAATAAATTCCAGAAGACATTGAAATAATGCCTACCAAGTTTTGAGAGAAAAAAAAAGATTGTTATGATAAAAAGTAATACTTGGCCAATCTATTTAGGGGGAATAAGAGCAAAAAAAGGCCATTCTCAGATAGGCAGACCAGTCACATACTCTCTCTCTCTCTGAAAATATTACTCACAAAAGTAAGAAAGGAAGAGAATAAATCAAAATAAAGAACTCAAAAGTGGAGTCGTCTTATATAAACATGGTGAGGAGAAGAAGTAAACCTATATGATTTAAGAGTTGATTATTCAATTAATATTATGAAACATAACGCATTTGTCTAATATAATTCTTGAAAGAGAGTGTATGAGCTATCAAGTATTTTATTAATTTATTTATAAAATACTAGATTATTCTAACAAAACTAGAAATCCGAGTTGACAGGAAAGAGGGTATGTGAAATTCTTCCCCATCTACCAAAAGAATTAATAACTTGTGAAACTTTCTTGAAATAGATATAAGAATGTGAACGAAAATGTATTTTCTAAAGATGCAGAGATAACCAGTATTAGAATAGACATTTGTTGTATAACTTTCTATGGGAAAACGATTTTTAAAAGTCTAACAATACTGTGAAATAAGTTTTTAAAGAACTAAGGAGCATTAAAACAGAAATAATTTTTATATGTGATGCTTTCCTCCCTAATTTCTAAATAAACTGCAAATATATTTTATTTCATTTTTATCCTAAGATTTAGAAACACCCATTTTAAATTTAAACACACGTGTCACTGAACAAAGTTGGATTTTTTGACTCATTGAAAAGAGGGAGGATGCCCTTGGGAACCATGAAGCATCTCAGTAAGAGGGTTTAGAGCAGGCACACTCTAGCACTGGGGCATGTGTCAGGTGAGGGAAGGCTGTAAGTGACTTTGCTCTGGATTGATGCTGTCAGAAAGTGGAGAATATTTTATGATTGGAAATCTTAATGATTCTTATCTAGAAGGTGAGAAGACAGAGAGGAAGCAAGCTGAAGCTGTGACTGGTAAGGTAGCAGCCCCTCATAGTGGCCGGAATAGGGGGTTGTAAGTCGTTTTTGTGGTTTGGACCTTGTTTGTGTTCTTATCTATATTCAGATGTGACTACGGAGTGGTCTTATGCTTGCCTTGATCTAGTATCATCCCAGAGTGGTCTGGTCTGAGGCTGCTGCTCAGTGGAGTTATGTTCAACAGGAGAGCACCATGGCATAGCTGGGAGTGCCAGGCCGGCTCTCAAGGCTGCTTTTCTCTTTCTCATCTTTCATATAAACACTTTGATATATGAACACACATACAGGGACTTCCCTGGTGGCGCAGTGGTTGAGAGTCCGCCTGCCGATGCAGGGGACGCGGGTTCGTGCCCCGGTCTGGGAAGATCCCACATGCTGCGGAGCGGCTGGGCCCGTGATCCATGGCCGCTGAGCCTGCGCGTCCGGAGCCTGTGCTCCGCAACGGGAGAGACCACAACGGTGAGAGGCCCGCGTACCGCAAAAGATCAAAACAAAACAAAAGAACACACACACACACATAAGCATACATAATCAAAAGTTTTATATATTTTATTTTATTAGGGACATTTACTCTTGTCTAAAGAACTACAATATGTATATAATGAATGTGGATAAATACGTATTTAAATCATAAGAAAGTAATTCACTTTTATTATAGAAACAAACAAAAAGGAATAAAAAAGCAAAACGGAAAATCGGCGGTACTCTGTTCTCAACTGAATTCAGCATACATGAACAATTAGGACCAGAAATAAATTGTCTACTTTCACTGATTATTCAATTAGTTAATTGACTTGATTTTCAGCATTAAATAAACAAATCTTTCTGTGTTGTTTGACCACAGTTATTAGTTTGGGGACTTGCAGCCCAAATTCTCCTTACCCACAGCACGCCTGAAGAGCTCATTCATTGCTATACCTAAAGACGAGAACTGAGACTGTTCTAGCTCCTTGAGTGTGAAAGAAAGATGGATGGAGAATGATCAGAAAGAGGGGGAGACTGAATGCTTCCTTTAATACATACATAGTGCCTAGTATAAAATATGTAGGCATTCAAATGTTTGTAGAAGACACAAGGGTAGGATTGCTGTTCAGCACTACCTTGTTTTGTTTTGTTTTTTTGATTTTAAAGACAAGTTCTAAAAATGATAATAAAATGTCTCTCATGCTCCCTCCTCACTCCTTACTTTACCTAACTCCAGCCCACCTTGCTTTTCTGCCCTCTTTCGCCAGTGCTGCCAGATTCCTCTTGGGCTCCATCCTGCTCTCTTCTGGTACTTGGTTGCTTACTCTTCCTGAGCATGAAATAAGCTATGTCTCTGGGTCTTCCTTTTTCTTCTCTCAGCCTGGGATGCCCTTGGCTCCCTATCAGCCCCATCCTTGACCCCCTGACCATTTCTACAAAACATACCCCTGCACGACTGGTCTAAGAAACCATCTCTGACCCTTCATCCCCAGGTATGACAAAGTTGTTCCCTTTCCTAGCATTGACTAGCATACACCGTGAGCCCTCCAAGTCAGGGACTATGTCTAATTATCTCTGTAATCCTAGAACTTAGGACAGACCAGGAATAAAATAGATCAGAGTAGATAGATGTTGACTTTTGGATGAAAATGGAAGGATAACAGCTGTATAACCATAGGATATCCTCCATGCAGTTTTTCCTGAATTGGTAATGGGTTTATATTGACTCACTCCACTGTATTGTTGGACTGGTGCCCAGATATCCTGAGTCTCAGCACAAATTCCTTTCCATGCATCACTGTCCACTTCATCAGGTACTCTGCAAGCAACCGCCAACCAGCAATCGGCACAAGCCATATACGCTTACTCAGCGGTATAAAATCAGCACAAAGACACGCACAAGGGTTATAGGGCACTGCCTTCTTGTAATACCTATAACTCAGATGCAGTTACAGGATATACACAGGAACAAAAGAATAAGAATAGTAAGACAGGGCCTCTCTTGACAGCTCACGTAGGCCTCATGAGAGACGAGGAACAAATATTCACTCCACATCACAGGGACAAACGTCCATGCCCGCAGGGTTAACCTCACACCAAGTATCGACAAAAGTTCTCTCCTCAACCTCTTGTCAGCCATCCTGGCAGACAGTTTTTGCACATCTTTCAGACGTTTCTGTTTCCAGGTTTCTAGAAGTCCAGTTTCCCCCCCTGTCTTCAGATGCTGGCCTGAAGTCCAGCTGTCATCCAGATGTTAGTGGGGGCCTCTGCCCTCTGGCAAAGTGTTTCTTGAGTCCTTCTCAATAAATGGTATGTATTGTTAGTATCTGGAAATGAGGTGTGCCCGGCTAATGAGACTAAGTTTTATCCACTAGCAGGAAAGAGCACAAGCAGGGGAGAAAGCCGATCATATCCAATTATTAGAAAATCACCCCAGGATAGTGGTAGTGCGGAGGGTGGGCTGTAGCAGGGGAGGCTACAGGCATGACAATATTGAAGGAGGCTGCAGAGGCAAGGGACACAAATGATGAGTTTGGGCAGCAGGAAGTGGGAAGGAAAGAAAGAAGATCAACCTCAGAGGTATTTGGGAAGAACATTCAACAGGGCATGGTGACCGATTCGTGCGGGATAGGGTAGGGTGGTGAGAGAGGTCAGGAGACACCTCCCAGATTTCTGAAGTAAGAGCAGCAAACAGGATGGCAAAATGATGAGATCAGCTTTGGTCATGCTGAGGGATCTCCCAGCGGACAGGTCAATCGGTCTGTGGGTCTGGAACTCAGTAGAAATACTTAGAGGAGCTATAAGGACTGGGAGTTCATAGGCAGTAGAAACCTAAGTCATGGCGGGTGTATGTAACAGAGAGCAAACCAGCAAGGGGAGAGAATCTCAGGGAACACCAGCACGTAAGGGATGCTGAGAGAATGAATATCATCACAGCAGAGAGGAAACCGAAGTGGGAGACCTAAGAGGGCGTCTCCCTCCTTGACCCGGAACCTTCAAGGAGGGAGTGTAAAAGGCAGCAGCGAGACCAGGTGAGATAGAGATGATTTGGCAATGGGGGGGCGGGGTGACAGTTTTAGGGACATGGAAATGAGACTTCCACGAGCTAAGGAGTAAATAAGAAGTAGAGATAAATATAATCTACTCTTTGAGAAACTGGGCTTTGAAGGAATTAAAAAATGCCTGGCAATAGTCAAAAGGGAAGTGAAGGCAGTGAGGGGGTCATTGGAGTTAAATATGAAGAAGACACGGGTATATTTATATACTGAAAAGAAGTGGCTGCTGAAGGAGACGTTCACTTTCCGGAATTTTTCTCAGATCTCATCTCATTTCACCTACTCTATCCCCCCCCACCCCCACTCTATTTTCAGTGGCTCTTCATCCCTCAACCCCCAGGCCCACCGCAGAGGCCTCACCTTTGCTGACCCACCTGAGGCCTGACCCTCCCCCTGACACAATCCGAGCAGTCTACCCTTAACCTTATACCCCACCATTTCAGTAAGAGGTGCTGCTGGTACTGCTTCATCAAGCTGGGAGCGGTTGGAGACCTCTGGAACCCTCCTGATACCCGGCCTGCTGACATTCCTCTTCCCAGGAGCCACCATATGTCTGCAGTTGAACAACACCCTGTGAGGCACACGCTCTACACGGGCCCAGCTGAGTATCCTCTGTAGCTGGCGGAGATGAACACAACCCCACACGCCCACTGGTTCACAAACACACCAGCCTGATCCTCTTCCTGCGCCTCTACTGCACCCAGTCCCTAGAGGAATCCGGACAAGTCACCAGAAGCTCCCTGCCAAAGCCAGAGAAGAGTAAAGCCAGCCTGCACATAAGCGGACAGGTGGGACACAGTGTCCAAAGCAGTCCGTCTCTGGAAACACATCCAGGCAAACACACCACCAGACAAACGCACCACCTTGAACTTCATCTTCAGTTTTCAGGTCTCACTTGGGGCAGAAACTCTAAAGATGAGCTATAGAAAGGTGTGAATGTCAGAGAACAATTAGGGGTGTGAATGGGACACTTTCTTTTCCTACTCCAGATAATAGTAAGCACAGGGTCATCTGATGTCAGTCCATGAATCAAATTGCCCAAGTCACAGCTATGCCTGAGGGAACAGGCACAGCAAATACGTTCTCCCTCATGGGGCAGTCTCATGGACTGGGCAAGGGGGAGGGGCTGGGAGACAGGCGCTGTCTCCACTGCTCATGTTTCCGCTTGATCATCGCACCCCCTGAATGGAGACACACAGCCCCACCGTCACCTGGAGGATCCCAGATCTGCCTCATCTGCCCTTTCCCTCAGCATCCCCAGGATCTGGGACAGCTATAGAATCTTCTACAAGGTATTTTCATATAGGAGGGCAATATCACACCTGATACTGCATCATGTGTAAGTAGTGGTGCCACAGCTCACACATTTCTGCAGAGCACAGGAATATATTCTCCAGGCCCCAAACCAAGACACACACACACACACACACACACACACACACACAGCCATCCTCTTGTGGTGAATTTCTACAACTCTTCCTTCCCAGGAAATAAATTTAGGCAACACTGGGACTCATAGATTCTAATCAACTTACAGAGCACAGAGGCTACATATTTATTTGTGTATCTATACCCCACCCCACCTGTCCCTGCCCCCAGAAGGCTTCAGGCTGTGCCTTTAAACCTGTACCCACCTCTTATTTTATGAGACAAAATACATTGAAGTGGGAATTTCAAGTTCTAGACCAGTGCTATTCAATAGAAATTTCTGTGAATATGTTCTATACCTGCACAGTACAATATGGTTACCAGTAGCCACTACTAGATACATGGCTTGATACATGATACCTGATATATGGCTGGTACCATTGAGGAACAGAATTTTTCATTTTATTTTAATTAATTTAAATTTAGCCACACATGGCTAATGGCTAACATATTGGACAGTGCAGCTCTAAATAATTCCAGACAAACAGATTCTAACACCAGAGTAAAAAAATGAAGGTTTTCAGAATGGTGGGAGCTGGCTCTCAAGGAGAGGGACGGGTCAAGACGCGCTGAATATTGATTGAAGCTGCTTTGGGTGGGCCACTGCCCGCCCCAAGGGGAACCATGGTAGGATGCTCAGAAGCAGCTGAAGATGAGCTTGAGAATCAGGCAGGGACAAGACGCGTCCTAATGGGGTCCTAATGGGGTCCTAATGGGGTATGGGATACGGAAATGAAGCAAAAGGAGGTGTAGAGATGGAGGTGGAGGAGGTGCAGGGAAGAGATACCTCCCTGTGAGATAACTACTAACACCAGGCCTGGAGAGTTCTAAATCCACCTTAGTCCCTTCTCCCCGTGCCCCCATCACTGTAAATTTTAATGGAAGGATCATTAAATATCTCCTAGAGCAACCCACATTCTGCAGAGTAATAAACTGAGGTCCAAAGAGGTGACTGGGCTGTCCAGCGTTATATATTTAATCTGTAGCAGAATCAGGACCACAACCGCATCCCCACTCTCACCCCCACGCACCCTCCTCCCACCCTCAACCAGCTCCACTACAAAAAGGTCGAGCTTCGGAAGGAGAACTGCAGGTAGACAATGAGCAGGCACAGTGAGGCCCAGAAGAGGCCCCAGCGAAGGGAGAAGAAGTTGTAGCCCGATGCCTCCTGGGCCCGTGGCTTGGAGGCACCGGAGAAGGTCACGTCCTCCTCCAGCAGCTTCTCGCTGGGCTTCCAGTGCACGATGCCCTCCTGACAGGCCTCGCAGAACTCGCTGCGGTGAGGCCCGCCATCCCGGCGGCCGGCCACGTGGATGCGGTACTGGCCGCCGTGCTCCCCGTAGCACTGCTCGTGCAGGCTGGTGATGAGGTTGTCCACCAGGCTCTCGATGTTCACCTCCAGCATGCTCGACTCGTCCAGCCGCGCCATGCCACACTCGTAGCACAGCTGCTTGAAGACGCACATGCGCACCGAGCCTGCCCGCTGGGCGCGGTCCAGGTACATGTGGAAGAGGATGACCACGTGGGGCGACTGCCAGGTGTGCCAGCACCAGGAGCAGTGGAACCTGCGGGGGAGGGAGGCAGGGATGGAGAAGGTGGGCCTCCCTCCCAGCCACAGCCGGCCTGGAGGAGCCTGGAAAGGAGGAGCCCTGTGTGCCTATACCTGGAAGTTGAGGCGGAGTGTTTACCGCCCCGGGGGTACATTAGTGCCTGAGCAGGTGTCTCAGCCTCCTCCTGGTGAGCTGCCCTCGGCCTGGAGCAGCATCCTCAGGAGCCAGATGCTGGAGCCATCTGGCTTCCAGCAGAGCTCTCCGCCTGCCTCCTGCGGGCCCTCCCCTGGCCTTTGTCCCCCCCAAGCCTAATGCACTCAGGACATGGGTCTGGATGCTGCACGGGGTCACTCCCCCCAATCTGGGCCTTATTTCTCATCTGTGAAATGCGGATAATTGTGTCCAATAAGCATCCTACTGCTCAGACCTCCCATGACTCTGATAAGGGGGATGACCACACATCTCACTCATGCATCCTGTCTATTCTGGGGCAAAGAAATGCCTCTAGCTGTCCCAAGCACAGATCACCAAGAACCCACCGGATGGACAGGTGGATGGGTGGCGCACCAGCAGGGGGAGGACTACAGAGTTTGGTCCCTGCACCTTCACAAAGAACACTCTCCTGTCCCTTGACAAATCATCCCTAGATCCCACTGCAGGCCCACAGAAGAGACTGGAAAGGTGTATCCTGGTGTGCATCCCCCTCCACACACACACACACACACATGTACATTTATGTACACACAGGCCACTTTGTCTAACCTGGGCCCCTTCGAGTTCCAGCCTCAGGAAACATGGAGGGAAGTGGCCCGGGACGCATATGGCCTAGGCTTCATCTCAGCCCCCACCCAGTGCTGGCACCCCTTCAGTGGCAGAGAACTCATTACGTCCAGTGGCTGTTCCTTCCATCCCTGAGATAAAGCTCTTCCAGGCCCCTGTTACCAAGGCTTTACAGGCAGTCCAGGGTCCACTGGGTTGAGTCTGCCCTCACTGCTAACCCTCTATGGGATCCCTATTGACGGCCCTGAAGGACCTCTGATGATGAACTCAGTTCAGTCCAACAGACACCACCCAGCACCTACTGTAAGCCAAGCACCACGCAGCGCAGCGGGGTGGAGATGAAGCCAAGCCTGGCCCTGAGCCCTGGGGCCCACAGACAACATAAGCGCAGCACAGGACCCAGTGCAGCCCAAGGCAGGATTGGCAGGCCAGAGCATCCTGATTGGTCCTGAGCCAGAAGGGGAGTGTCCCCCTCCATCCTGGCTCCCTGTGCTAGGCCAGAGCTGCAGGGCACCAGGGTTACAATGCTTACAGGTAGGGTGAGCCTCTGCACAGAATATGCACAAGGGTGATGCCTCTCCAGCCCTGCCTGAGGCCAGCTGGGAGCCACAGATCACCAGCCAGGAATAGGACCAGCTGATCCCTGAGGCAAGAGGAGCCACGAGCCTACGAAGCTCAGCCCCAAACCCCTGGACCCCTGCACCTGAGTTTCCAACCCTTTGCACCCCTCCCACCAGCCAGCCCGGAGCTTCACATCTTCAGTCCCCTCCTTCTGCACCTCTTTAAATCAAGCCAATCCAGAGATGTTTCCCCTCCCTCAAGCCACACCTCAGATCTTAAATCTCAAAGCATCAGACCTAGTAGGAAGGGACCTTAGGATATCTAGTCAAACTTTTATTTCATTGAGAGAAAGAGCCCTCTGCACACACAGCTAGTCAGAGACAGAGCCGAGACCCAGCCTGTAACGGGTGCCCAAAAGATGTCTCTTGAATGGATTTGAATTGAAATGAACCAAACAACCTCTGCCTCTCTGACTTTTGTCCCAAAGGCAAGTTCACTCTAGTATTTGCAGTTCTTGGGGCAGGAGTACAGGTGTAAGCTCCTCACCCACGGCCTGCCTCCTTCTGTTCCCACCGCCAGCACAAGGAACTTAGCATGAAAGCATGTGTGAACAGCCCAGTCTGTGTGTCCACACCCCCAGGACACAGCCCCCTGTTGCCCTCCCCAGGGGCCTAGGGCTACTGTCTGTCCTTGATTCAATGGACCCAGGGAAGAGGCCCATACAGATCCTGGAGATGAGCTTGAGGCAGCTTGGGCAGTGAATTCTGAGGCCCCACCCCCAAGCCAGGCTCTAGAAGAGGTAGAGGCTTCAGATGGACGTCTTGACCTCAAGGACTCCTTGCTTTATGATAGACATGCAGCTCCTATAATGTATGTGATGCTGGGCCATAAGGACCTACCAAACTCCTGCCCAAAGCTTTTTGTCACAGACCTATATGTAAAAGAACTGGAAGGGACTTGATTGATCACCTAAGGCCAACTCTCTAGTTTTGCAAATGTGAAAACTGAGACCGCGCAGGGAAAAGGACTTGCCCAGGTTCACACTTAGTTAGCTGCAGAGCCAGTTTCTAGAACATGGCAGGTGGACAACAAGTGTTTTTTGTATTCAAATCTAATTGCACTGAGTTGACTGAACGGACCTAGGACCAGAGCTAAGGCTTTCCCCAGTGGACCTCACGGCCTCCTCCACTCAGTTCCTACCAATCTTTAACAAATTATGAAAATATGAAAACATTTAAAATGTCAGAGATTGCAGAAGCATTGAAGAATTACAGTTCTTTATTTACCATGGAAAACCCAGACCCAAAGACAGAATACAATTTGTCAGGGGCGTCCAGGAGTCAGTGGTACAGCTGGGACTAGAACCGAGGCTGGTTCGACGCACCTGGCAGTTCCTTCTCTGCCCCCTAGCCTGAGTTGACCCCCGGATGGGGCTCCACGTATCTCTGCCTCCCCTTGGAAGGTGCCCCCAGGGCTGTGCCGCAGGGCTCTCCGCAGCCCGCCACAACCTTCCTCTTACCTGCCGGAGGCATGCTGCTCCAGGTACTGCTTCCAGCCGGGGGCCAGCTCATTGGGCTTGAGGTTGGGGTCTATGATGAGCTCCCAGCTGTCGGCCGGCTTGGCCGCCTCCGTCTTCTCATAGAAGACTTTCTTCCACTCGCGCGTGGTCAGGCTAGTACACACGGTCCTGCTGGCAGGGCTGGAAGTTTGAGCTCAACCTGAGTGAGAACACAGAAGATGGCCAGGTAGGTGCAGGGCAGTGCAGTCCGTGAGGTCTGAAAATCCTCCTTGACAGGACCAGAAGGAAACAGGACTGAGCAACTTCCTTTGTCACCTGGAACCTGTTACCATGGCAGCTGGAGCCGGGGCTGGGGAGGAAGGAAGTCCCAAAGGAGCGTTCCAGGGCCCCGAGCTAGGCTGGGGGAGCAGGGCTGGGCAGTGACATAAGTGCAGCAAGCAGTACACGCTGACCCAGGCCTCCAGGAGTCTCCAGGAGGCAAGGACAATTCGCTTCACGCCTACTGTTCTTCCAGGCATTCTCCACTTCATGTGCTGTGGTGACTGTGACACCCTAGGGGACCAAGGAGAAACAAGGATGGGGAAATGCCCCCTGATGTGCTGGGACCATCATTTACTGTGTGCCAAGTACTAGCCCCTTGACCTGTGTGCTGGCCAAGGCGGGGATCATTCTCTCCTTCATCCAGATCAGGAAGCTGAGGTTTACACACCTCTAAGTGGTTCATCCATGATTCAGATTCAGGCCTTCCAAACCCAAACTCGTATGTTCATTTACTGCAGTACTATTGCGCTCCTGACACGCGCGGTTCCCTTGCTTGGGGAGCTCGCAGACCAGTTGGCGAGACAGAATGTAACTTCATGTGCTGTGAGAAGCACAGTAATAACAATGTAGATTCATAAAGTCCTAGAACCGTCAGAGCTCCTGTTTGGTTCCTGGTCCCAGGCAGCTGCTGGGGGAGCAAGCTGGTGCTGTGCGGACGGCTGCTGCCTCCTCCATTGCTCCTGAAAGAGGCAGGTGATAGGGTGCCCACAGCTCCCTGATGCCCAGTTTAAATCCTTTAGGAACTAGAAGGGAACTTGGCTCCAAATTTGCATAATCCAGCTGCAGGCACAGTCCGCGGTGAGAGGCAGCCTCAGCAGGGAAAAGACCAGGTGACTTGGCAGCTGCTCCCAGCTCTGCCCCGAGGTCTGTGCCATCCTCGGATCCAATCATTTCCCGCAGTGGAGCTCAGTCTTCTCACGCACACAGGGGAGGCCATGCTAGCTAACATCTAAGGGCTCTCCTGGCTGCAATCATCTTACGGTTCTTCAACCCGGAAATCGGACCACAGAGCGAAGAGCGTGCAGCCTTAAAACGGGCGGTACCTGCCTCCCAGTGCTGTTCGCCTAGGGAGGGGCCAGGAGGAACACCATTGGAACCTTTCTTGGAAGGGGGAAGTGTCCTCCACTAGCTGTGTGCAGAAGACCTCAGAAAGGACACAAGTCTGTCTTAGAGCCCTTGACTGAGAGCACTAGAAAGGCCATTTATTTATTTATCTTTTTAGCACTCAGACACAGCTTTGCTTTATTTATTTATGTATTTTTTCCCACACACACACTGTATTTTATTTTTACAAGAGATAATAAACTGACACCAAGCATTGTAAATGGAGGCCATTTTTTTTTTTTTTTTTTTTTCGGTACGCCGGCCTCTCACTGCTGTGGCCTCTCCCGTTGCGGAGCACAGGCTCCGGACGCGCAGGCTCAGCGGCCATGGCTCACGGGCCCAGCCGCTCCGCGGCATGTGGGATCTTCCCAGACCGGGGCACGAACCCGCGTCCCCTGCATCGGCAGGCGGACTCTCAACCACTGCGCCACCAGGAAAGCCCCTATTTTTAAAAATCTGATTTCCTCATTGTACTCCTCATCTCTTACCTGAAACCTCCTGACCCTGAATTAAGACAGCTCAGGCCCACAAATGGGGAATTAGTCGGCCAAGGAAATTACTGGCCTCAGGACCGGGCTGCTCACTCCTTGCTCACTCCCCCTCAGCAGTCAGTTTCCAGCCAGGAGAGATGGGGGTTCCCGTGAGTTCCTGGGAACCGAACCAACTGAGGAGCTTATGGCCCAGTCAGGAGTGAATCTCTGGGAGACATTGTGTCATTGTTCCCAGAACAAATGACAATGAAAAAAACCCTAAAAGATAGCGGGTGGAATTGTCAGGGTTTACCTGCTTGCTTTTGCTCAAATGGTGCAACCCCCTTAGGCCTAGAATCAGACTTAATTTGAGTGGGAGCTGTCTCAGAAGAGACCAGTTGTCATCTTTCTGTGCCACCGCCCTGCTTTCTCTCAAGAAGAAACGCTTGCTATACAATCAGTGAGCACAATTACAGCCTCACTTTTCTACACATGGGTTGCTCCAGGAATCCCGGGGTAAGAGCTCACTAATGTATACATGTGTGTAGCTGTGGCCACACCACACACTGGCAGCTTCACTACGCATTGCTGCCATATTTTTTAATCCAGATAATACTTCAAAACATAAAGGAATCTGTATTCCTTTATAAAATTAAACACTATGTGCCTGTATTCTGCAAACAAAATTGGCAAACGGGTGGGGGATGAAAGAACCATTCCCCCTCTCCAATCTGGAAAGTAGGTCAATAAATACCTTTGTAAAATAATCATTATTTATATGTTACTTCTTAGAATAATAAGGAATGTCAATGGGGAACCTAAAAATAAAAGTAATGAAGAGTGAGGGAGGTGAACAGATATCCCTGGGGGCTTTTGAAAACTCTATGTACCCTTACCCCAGAGATTTCAATACATGGTCTTGAGGGGGATATACCCCCTCCACACATTCTGGTTCTGGAAAGACACCCTCATTGACAGCCATTGTTACTGATGGGAATATGTTGTCCCACAGGCATCTTGGTGCCAAAAAAGAGAAAGAAAAATGAAGGTTGGGTAAAACTGAGATAGTGGTTCAGGATATTTCTTTACTTAGAAACAAATCCAGGGGAAATGCAAGCTGAGTCCTGTCTTCTCTTTCTCCACAATTCAAGGAACCAAGGAAGGTGCTACAGGGCAAAGCAAAGGTCCCAGGGGGAATCTTTTCACTAGCGGTTAGGATGGCCTCTCCATCCCCAAGACGCAGTGCTCAGAGTCAGCATGGTCCAAGCTCCACTCTGGGCGAGAGGTGACCTCTGAGTGTCAGGGCATTCACATGGTCAGACCAGCCCACAGCTCTCAAACAGTGTGTGTAGTGAAACACCCTCTGGGGAAGATTTCACGCCTCTCTGTTATCAGTTGGCAGCAGACAGGACAAGAGCAGGCAGGCAAGATTCTATTCCTGCTGGTTTTCAAAAGTCCAAATTCTATGGGCCATGCTTCCTAGGCAGCCCAAAGTCTGTATTAAGGGTGGCCATACCTACTGTCACTTTTTTTCAGGGCCTTTTTATGTTAGGCAGAGATTCGGTGAAGAATTGTCACACTATCTATGGGAAGAACACAAATAAAAAGAGGGAGGTGGGAGCAGGGGGCGCTCTACACAAGGAAAAAAAAAAAAAAGAGGATGGGGTTTGAATAAGTGAGTTAGTGGTTCAGGAAGGAAGACTATAGAATTCTCTGCTGAAAAGAGACAGTCGGACTCAGAAGATCTGGAGATGCTTTCAGCAGGTGCAGCCAGTGCTGACTTCTGTCCAATAAGTAGAGGGCCTCCGTCAGAGTCCCCTAACTATACTGAGAACCTGTCAGTTTCTGATGAGCTGAGGCTCAACACACACAAAGAACCATGACTCCGCCCTGGGACAGTCATGGCAGAGCAAAAAGGAAGCTTGGGAAAGCTTATGCTGGCTCTTAAAGCTCCCATTCTGAAATGACATTTTTCACTTCTCCTCACATTCCATTGGCCAAATCAAGTCATGTAGCCAAGGCTGCAATTGGGCAGGGAAATATATTTTGCCAAAGGAGGGAGGGGGGCACCTTAGGGAGTGGTACCGAGCACTTTGGACTCAGTAAAATAAAAATAAAAATAAAATCCATCACAGCATCCACCTGAATGATGGGCACCCTCCTGGAACAATGGAGCTAAACAGATTTTATGGTGCAGTGTAGTCAGAAATCCTGAATTCTAATCTCTAACTTCTCTTAGACCTTCTCTGTGACCTCAGTGAAAGGGAGACCTGTAGAGGATGGAGACCACATGTCCTGAGTTCTCCAGAAGGATCTGCATTTCAAGGCCACTGCAATGTTTCCCAGGAGAATACGTACTTAGCAGACCATGGGGAACTGCGGTCAGTATAAGTTGTTGAACCGTACTGCAGACCCTTGAGAATCCAGCCCCAAAGTCCTAGAAAAATGGCTTTCCTAAATTCCCTTGCATAGTTGGACAGAAAGACATATTTGTAAAAAGGGTAATTAACAAAATAAAAGCATGCACTTCAACACCACAGATTCTAACCACCACCAAGACTGTTCCAGAGGCAATCATACCTGAGGTTGGCAGCGAGGATGCTACTCTGTCTAGTTCCAGTTCTTGGAGGACAGGATTATAAAGACCAACCTTTCTGCTGACCACAACTAAAAAATGCTGCTTAAAATATTGTTTATAAAAGCATTAATTATATAACAAGATCCTTTTGCACCATTAGGGCAAAATCTACATGAAGGCAGGAACCCAGAAAGACGAGCAGAGTGCTAAAGCTGCTTTTACTCTGAAGACACTTGTCAAATCAGATGAAATAGAGCCGCTGTATTTATCCCTTCAGAGGACCCAGGACAACAGGAGACACAGTCTAGGGTCCACCTAAGGCAGGGAGCATAATAAGAGACCCTCTGCCCAGAGGGCTGGAACCAGGAAGGGCAACACCTCCAGTGTAGCAATGAATGGGAAGCATCAGCCCCAGCCACTCCCAGAAGACTGCAAGGATAATTGCCTTGACCATGAGGAGGAAAACGTATTGTTTAACTTCAGAATTGGATAAACACTTATAATGATATGGGGATAATTACTAAATGAATAGGAAGAGAATATATCTAAACTTTCATCCTAATAGAGAGAAAATAATATAATTATTAGAAAACATATAATCCAAAAGAAAACAAGAAAGAAGAGAGGGAGAATCAAACTACAGTGAGACATGAATTCCCTGGCAGTCCCAGTGGTTAGGACTCTGCGCTTCCACTGCAGGGGACACAGGTTCAACCCCTGGTTGGGGAACTAACATCCCGCATGCCGCACAGCGCGGCCCAAAAAAATGTAGGAGAAGAAAAAGAAGAAGGATCTTTAAACAAAATACAGTGAGGCATAGATAACAAAAAATCAGATAATGGCAAATAGATTAGCAAATACATTAAGTATAAATAAACTGAATGTCCAGTTATAAGGCAAAGATTGTCTGACTGAATTAAAAAACAACATCCAATGACAATCCCAACAGAATATCGTTAGACACCCACCTGACAGGCAAAAATGAAAATGCGTGATCAAGCTAAGGACTGGTGATGTTAACAAGTAACATGAACTGCAATGTGCGGTTGGTGGAAATTTACATAACCCTTTTGGGGAAGTTGTCACTGCCTTGCAAGGCTGAACATTCAAGAACCCTATGATCTAGCCATTACACTCTTGGGTGCATATTCTAGAGAAACTCTTTCACATTTTCACTAGATTACACCTATGATCACGTTCACACATCACGTTTGGAAGGATCCAAATCACATTCCAATGCATTTCGTTCCACTTCCCTCTACCCTATTCCATTCCTCTACATTCAATTCTATTCCTCCCCAGTCCGTTCTATTCTGTTCCATTTCCCTTTACAAATGTCCATCAACCAAAGGATGGACACACACACACTGGAACACTACGGAGCAATAAAATTAAGTTACTTCTACTCACATCAACGTGATAAAATTTCATCTTACTCCTTTTTCTCCACTTCTATCATGTTGTTGTGAACTGAAAGAGGACTAGAAAAACCATCATCCCCCTACTCTGAGAAAAGCTTGGGCAGGTGAGCAAAGGAAATTCAAATAAAGAAATAATGAGACAGTGCCTGGCAAACAGCAAGCTCTTAGTGAATATTCCAGGTTCTTCTTCCACAGCACCTGCCATACTATCATTGTATTTCCTCCACAAGTCCAATTATTCTTTGTTTTCTCCAATGACTAACAAAACCTTACATAGTAGGTGCTCAGTAAAATTTGTTTAATGAATGAATAGTGGTGAGACTTAACTGTATATAACCTTTACAATTTAGATTGAATGTAAATTTTACTAACACAGGAACCATAAAAATATGTCCCTACAGATCCCATAGCATATGGAATTACATATTATAGAAGTACAATAGGTGTTGTGAATTCCATTCACTTCACAGCAACAAAGATTCTTTTAACATCCATGACGTGCTAGGATGGAAACGAAGTGCCACGGGGGACACATAATTACGTGATCTGCCCACATGGGCAGGAAGCAGTCCTCAAATGGTGGGATTGAAGGGGCGCTCTAACACCTGTAGCTTCTTGGAATTAGGTTTACGATGCACAGGTCTGGAAGATTATTCTTCCAGGCACTGTAAGCTTAACACAATGCCAGTTATCAGAAAGGGGGAAAGCCCTGAACCTACTGAAAACTACCCTCAAAGAGGATATCTAATTTTTAAATAGAATTTTTATTTCACTCAGACATATCAGACTCGTCAGCCACTATGTATATAATGGACATAAAATTTCTAGTATTATTATTAAGAATCTTTCTGATGCAGCACTCAGAACTCTTGGTTTTAAATTTGGGGCAAATTGCCATTGACCTTAGTGTTATAGGCCAAAGAGAATGCAAGACAGGTGTTCTTTTTTTTAAAGATCTTTACTTCAAATAAATTTTTAAAAATTAATTTATTTATTTTTGGCTGTGTTGGGTCTTCGTTGCTGCGCACGGGCTTTCTCTAGTTGCAGCGAGCGGGGGCTACTCTTCGTTGTGGTGCGTGGGCTTCTCATTGCGGTGGCTTCTCTTGCTGCGGAGCATGGGCTCTAGGCTCCCAGGCTTCAGTTGTTGTGGCTCGCAGGCTCTAGAGCACAGGCTGAGTAGTTGTGGCGCACGGGCTTAGTTGCTCCGATGCATGTGGGATCTTCCCAGACTAGGGATTGAACCCTGGTTCCCTGCATTGGCAGGCGGATCCTTAACCACTGCGCCATCAGGGAAGTCCAAGACACGGTTCTTAAAACACCGTTTTTTACATGTATCCAACTCAGCCTCAAGTTCACTAAATCCTTTCTCATCTTTTCTTAATATTAAAGTCTTTACATTTGTCTTTCCTCCTTTGCAACACTACAAGTTTTTCCTCTGAGCACACAGTATATTTGGATAAATATGTGCACCACACATATTTAAAAGAGACTTCCAGAAGGGGTGATGCAAACCCTTGAAGAATGAGCAACTGACAGCTAAACAAAGAAGGGGGATAAATGTATTCAAAGTAGAGGAAACCATTGGCAAAGACTTCAAGGATGAAATAATCTAGAATCGTTCTTGAAACTCCAACGAGAGATATGTGGGACCTGGATTATAAAGGATTTTTCAATGTCATGCAAAGCATTAAGACTTTGTCTTAAAGGGAACGTGGAATCGCGGGAATCATTTTAAGCCTGAACTACCTGATCAGATTTGCACACCAATAGTGGGCCAATAAGGGCATTGCTCTCTCTTCCTTTCCCCAGGAATGGCTGGTGCTTCGAAGTCCTGCTCCCATGACACTGTAGCCCTGGGCTCTGATCTGTCTAACTTCTTGCAAATCCACACCCCTCTGCAGGAGGGATGGGGAGAACTTTCACTCTGTCATACAAAAAAAACTCTAGAGAGTTTTGCTCTGCCAGTTCAGACCTACTGGATTCAGTGTCACGAGAAAATAGAGAAATAAATAGTTTACAGTGTTTATGCTGGAAAGCAATTAATACTCAGAATTTGAACATTAAACGTTTTAATCAGTTTATATTGTCAATAAAGCTTCTATGGATTGTTTTCCAACAATGGAGATCCAGGTGAATAAGAAATAGATACACTGATGCTTATAAGTTTGCATTAGTACATCAGTATTTGTCAAATGAACACAGACACCCCCAAGACATACATATCCATCAAGTTGCCTAATATCTCCTACCTAGTTTTTTTATTTGAGACAATCTTTGTTTTATTTTATATTTTATAGTTTTTTATTTTATTTTTAATATTTTAATTTTATTGTAAATTTAATAATTTACAATGTTGTGTTAATTTCACATGTATAGCAAAGTGAATCTGTTATACATATATATATATATATATATATATCTCCACTCTTTTTTAGATTCTTTTACCATATAGGCCATTACAGAGTACTGAGCAGAGTTCCCTGTGCTATACAATAGGTCCTTATTAGTTACCAATTTTGTATACAGTGGTGTGTATGTGTCAATCCCAATCTTCCAATTTATCCCTTCCCCTGCCCTTACCCCCTGTTAACCTTAAGTTTATCTTCTACATGTGTAACTCTATTTCTGTTTTGTAGATAAGTTCATTTGTAGACATATTTTAGATTCCACATATAAGCGATATCATATGACATTTGTCTTTCTCTGACTTATTTCACTTAGTATGATAATCTCTAGGACCATCCATGTTGCTGCAAATGGCATCATTTTATTCTTCTTTATGGCTGAATAATATGCCATCGTATATATGTACCACATCTTCTTTATCCATTTCTCTGCCAATGGACATCTAGGCTGCTTCCATGTCCTGGCTATTGTAAATAGTGTTTCAGTGAACATTGGGATGCATGTATCTTTTCAAATTATGGTTTGCTCCAGATATATGCCCAGGAATGGGATTGCTGGATCATATGGTAGCTCTATTTTTAGTTTTTTAAGGAACCTCAGTACCATTCTCCATAGCGGCTGTACCAGTTTACATTCCCACCAACAGTGTAGGAGGGTTCCTTTTTCTCCACACCCTCTCTAGCATTTACTGTTTGTAGATTTTTTGATGATGGCCATTCTGACCAGTGTGAGGTGATACCTTGTTGTAGTTTTGATTTGCATTTCTCTAATAATTAATGATGTTGAGCAGCTTTTCATGTGCTTTTTAACCATCTGTATGTCTTCTTTGGAGAAATGTCTGTTTAGGTCTTCTGTCCATTTTTTGATTGGGTTGTTTGTTTTTTTGAAATTGAGCTGCATGTGCTGTTTGTATATCTGAGAGATTAATCCCTTGTCAGCTGCTTCATTTACAAATATTTTCTCCCATTCTGAGGGTTGTCTTTTCATTTTGTTTATGGTTTCCTTTGCTGTGCAAAAGCTTTTAAGTCTAATTGGTCCCATTTTTTTTTTCTTTTAACATCTTTATTGGGGTATAATTGCTTTACAATGGTGTGTTAGTTTCTGCTTTATAACAGAGTGAATCAGTTATACATATACATATGTTCCCATATCTCTTCCGTCTTATCCCATTTGTTTATTTTTGTTTTTATTTTCATTTTCTAGGAGGTGGATCGAAAAAGCTCTTGCTGCGATTTATGCCAGAGTGTTCTGCCTATGTTTTCCTCTAAGAGTTTTATAGTGTCCAGGCTTACCTTTAGGTCCTTAATCCATTTTGAGTTTATTGTTGTGTACAGTGTTAGGATGTGTGGTCTCAGGACTTAATGAAGCTCCGGTTCTTCATATCTCATGGTGGAAAGAATTCAGCGAGAGACAAAGTGATAGGTAAGAAGTGGATTTATTTAAAGAGAAACGCACTCCACAGACAGAGTGTGGGCCATCTCAGAAGGCGAGAGGCCTCTCCTACCTAGTTTTTAAAAGATGATATAGGAGGACAGGAAAATCTTAATGTGAATTTATGCCAGTAAGCATGGGACAGGGAGAGTTTGAAAATAACTTACGCTGGAGAGTAAATTCTGTGATGATAAAGTAGACGCTGCAGGTGCAAAAGGCATTACAATTACTTAATTTGCGTTGCTCCCTGCACAATTAAGCAAAGTCCAAGAGGGTGAGGGGACTCTAAGGTCCAGTCCAGAATGGTTTCAATGTCCAAGGGGACCTGTTGATGGAAACCAGTCAGAGTACAGCACCAAACTCATGGGTAGCTGCAGTTTCCACATGGGAATCCAGGTCATTCTTCTGAGAGATTTTATATGATGCAAGAGACAGCAGAAGCCACAAACCAGTTCTTGAGACATCAGGAACTGGCCAAGGAAACAACAGATTATTTCTTCACCTTAAAATCTAGTTGGGAGGAAAATCCTGATAAATCTCAATTATAATAAAAGTTAATAGTGACAGAGTGCTTACTTTACATCATGAGGTTTTCCTAGTACTTTACATATGTTAATTTATTTAAGCACACAAGAACCCTATGAGGTCAGTACTATAATTATTATCCCCATTTCACATATGAGGAAACTGAGGCATTGAAAGGCTAAGTAATTTACTGGCAGTCACATAGTTAATAAGTGACAGTTCCAAGATTTGGACCCAAACAGTCTGGCTCACCAACTACGTGCATTTTATCCACTAAGCTTTCCCCTAGGCCCAGTTTTAAAAGTAATAAATTCGGGCTTTCCTGGTGGCACAGTGGTTGAGAGTCTGCCTGCCGATGCAGGGGACACGGGTTCGTGCCCCGGTCCGGGAAGATCCCACACGCCGCGGAGCGGCTGGGCCCGTGAGCCATGGCCGCTGAGCCTGCGCATCCGGAGCCTGTGCTCTGCAACGGGAGAGGCCACTACAGTAAAAAAAAAAAGTAATAAACTCATTATAAAATGTTGAGCAATACAACAATATATTAAAGAATAAACAAAAGTTCAACATTCTCTTCACCTCACCTCTCCCTGCCCTTCATTTTTTTGTCCAGTTATTATTGGTAAAAATTTAGAATTTTTGATAACAGAATATGCTTGATTAAAAACAGAATCATAACATTTTTAAGTGTTGTACAGCACTGATATGTTTCCAGTTTGGTACATAATGATTCATGAGATACGGGGCCTTGTTCGTGAGCCTGTGTTCGACCCATCTGGCGCCAGCACCTCAGCTGCAGCATCTCCTTGGGCCTTGCACGCGCTGTTGCACATGCAGTACCTTGTGACGTCATTACAATACTGCCTCTGTGTGAAAAACGACTATCAGAAGAAGGAGGAAACTTTAGTAAAAGGTGAAAAACTGGTTAATTTGTGATGTGAGGTCATGCTTTGGCAACCCACGATTCTCCCTGACTGTGACTCCAGTAAAAGCCAGAAAGCTTTTGTAAACATTTCTCAGTTTTCAACTTGGGGATTCTTGGAAGTTCAGGTAAAAATAGTCTCTGTCTGCTTTTAGCATAAAGGTCTCTATGGAGAGCCGGAGACCTGCGTACTTATCTCAAATTTGTAATAACCTAGGATCCATCACTTTCACTCCTCAGCATTGATTTTCTATTTCCAAATGACAAAAGTCCTCACCACCCCAGCCCTGTTCGCTGCTGAGATTTTGGTGTCTAGAGGCACCATGAAAAGCAAAGTGGTCTCACCAAGCCTAATACAGATGTCCATCCCCTAACTCTACTGTTTCTACGTACCTTTGTTCCTGTTTCGGTGTGCTTTTGCTTCTGGAGACCCATAGCTTCCTCCAGCTTTGTCTTACAGATTTAGGGGAATCTAGGTATTATCCATAGTGAGGTATATTTTTTAATCCATGAGTAAACAGTTATTGACTCCTATTAGTGCACAGTGAGGCTCTGAGGCTATTGGGATGAACACAACACAGTCCCTGCCCTTCTGGATTCCATCTGGGGCGACACAGGGTTGCCTTTGTGGCCATGAAACAATCGCACTTTCACTGCCATGACATTCTATCCGTGAACCTTTAGCTCTCTTGTTAGAATAAACTCCTGCTCTCTCCTTCTTTGACCGGTGAATTGTTTTAAGGCTTTTTTTTTTTTTTTTAATTTACAGACAAATGGAATTTTTCCAGTTCTCTCTTTCTCTCTCTTTTTTTTAAAAATTGATTTTTAGCTTAATTGCATTGTTTTGAGAGAATGTCTATATGATACCAAATCTTTGACACATTCTGAGGCTACTGCTGTCCTTTCATTTTTTTTTTTTTCGGTACGCGGGGCTCTCACCGCCACGGCCCCTCCCGCTGCGGAGCACAGGCTCTGGACGCACAGGCCCAGTGGCCATGGCTCACGGGCCCAGCTGCTCCGCGGCATGTGGGATCTTCCCGGACCGGGGCACGAACCCGTGTCCCCTGCATCGGCAGGCGGACTCTCAACCACTGTGCCACCAGGGAAGCCTCGCTTTCTTTATTATACTTTTCTGTATTTAGTTTTTAAAAATTTGTATTAAATATATTTAGAGAGACAGTATAATATTAAAATTAAAACCTCAGACTCTAGCACCAGATCTGGGTTTTAATCCCAGCTCTGCCAGTTAATGGCTGCGTAAAATTGGGTGATTATCTGTTTTCATGTTTATAAAGTAAGGATAGTAATAGAGACCACTCCAACTGGTTATTGAGAGGATCAATGAGCTCATACCTATACAGAGCTAAAAGCAATTCTTGGCACATAGTGAATGCTCAATAAATGTTTTTTATTATTATTATTTCACTATATTATATTGCTATTAGTCTATTCCATTTATAGAACATTCTCAAAATGACAAAATTATACAGATGGAGACTGTATAATTTTGCCAGGGGTTAGGGATGAAGGGAGGAGGAGAATAACTATGAAGGGGTAGCATGAGGGATTTTTGTGGTGATGGGACAGTTGTGTGTCTTGGTTGTGGTGGCCATAAATCTATACAGGAGATAGAATTGCATAGGGCTATACACACATACACATACACACACACGCACACACGAGTACGTGTAAAACTGGTGAAATCTGAGTAAGATCTGTGGGTTACACCAACTGCATCACCTTCCTGGCTTTGATATTGTGCTATAGTTAAATAATATGTTACCACTGGGGGAAGCTGGGAGAAGGGTACATGAACTTCTATGTACTACTTTTGTGACTTCCTGTGACTCTACAATTACTTAAAAGTAAAAAGTTTCTTTAAAAAAGATCCTAGAGGGCTTCCCTGGTGGTGCAGTGGTTGAGAGTCTGCCTGCCGATGCAGGGGACACGGGTTTGTGCCCTGGTCTGGGAAGATCCCACATGCCGCGGAGCGGCTGGGCCCGTGAGCCATGGCCGCTGAGCCTGCACGTCCGGAGCCTGTGCTCCGCAACGGGAGAGGCCACAACAGTGAGAGGTCCACGTACCGCAAAAAAAAAAAAGAAAAAAAAAAAAAAAAGATCCTAGAACATTGTGAATATTCAATAAATGTTATTTAGTATTATTATTTTGTCACAGCTGTTTTTCAAGTTTCTCTGCATTCAAGCATGTATTAATTTCAAAATTAAATACACAGCAATAAATGTTATTTTTAAAAGACTGTGCTTCAGCAAAATTACAAATTGTTAAATATATAGAAACTCTGAGCCCCTTGTGAACTGTTAAGTAGGTTAGAGTTGAAAGGTTTGTAAGCCCCTCTTGAACTGTGAAAATATTAGGAGGCATGAGGAGGGAAGCCCCAGAGCCTGGGTGTGTGAATGTTGGTCTACTGGCTGCAGGAGACACTGGGAACAACAGATGAGAAAGGGCCGGCCTCCAGCAATTAGAACTCCGTGGTCTGGATGCCTGAATTCTATTCCCAGGACACCCCCAGTGAGAGCAATCACCCATCTCTTTCTCCCAGCTACATAAGCTGGAAAAGCCAGAGTCATGGTTTCCAGAAGGGGCCTGGGAGACTGACTGAAACGACAGTCTTTTCATTTAGAGCCAGAAATTGAGGGTCAGGGAGAAGCTTCCTGACCAAGGCCAATGACCTTGAGTCAGCCAGAGCAGTTTGCCCTGGATCTCACTGAGTCAGCCCAGGTCAGCAGGGATTGGCTGATGTCCTCCACCCATAACTTCCCAGGGTCACTGAGGATGACCAGGGGAGCACAGCTTAGGCCCCCCCCCCCACCAGGCCCTTGGCATTGAAAGTGAGCGCCAAGGCAGCCAGTCCACACCTGGTACCAGGCACCCAGAGTTCAGGACAACGCTCTGACATAGGGGGTGAACTCCAGGCCATGCCTAGCGGCTTCTCTGTTAACATTAAGTTTGTGATTTTAACACAAAGAGAATTCCAGTTCTGAGATCCTGAACTCTCTTCTTAGCCTGTGTTGTGCAGTCGGAAAAGCTATGCACTAGGGTGCATGAAGAGAGCACAATGATGCAGAATTAATTTTTAACTCATCCGCCGGCACACAAAGGTATTGCCTGCGTGAGCTGAGCCCCCAAACGCAGTCAGAAGGCAAAGGTTCCCTTTCCAGGCCACCGCTTACTCGTCACATGTTCCTTCTGATCCTCAGATTCTTCATCTGCCAAATGGGATTCTTTCTTTCTTAATGGGCAAGATGACAGAGGATTAAGAGAGCTCTTGGAAATGAAAGCTCTTGGCGATCTCTAAACTTAATTGTTCTTATTCATGTCATCTCCTTAGCCCCTGCCTCCTGCCAGGTTCTACTAGGGATGGGTCTCTTTTGCCTGAGAATCGGTAAATGACCCTCTCCTTTCCAAGGAGAACTGCAAACACAAAATTCAAAGGAATTCCTTTCTGAGTGGAAATTTACACACTCAAGTAGGTCTCGGAAGGAGAGACTTGGGGGCCAGAGGTCCTCAAATCACATCCCACAGACCCCCAGCCAATTCTGTTGGATGGCTTTGCTGAGGTGAAGGAGAGCTATAGGAAGGAAACAGGCACAAAGGCATAAGAGGCCGATTAGAAGAAATAGCCCTGACCCCATTTACACCTTCCTACTTTCCGGGAACCAGTGGCACCTGCGGCCTTAATGACTTGGTCTACCCTGCCACCTTGTGGCTGTTTGCCAGACTGCACTAATAGAACTGCCTCAAACAATCTGGGTGCCAGAAGAGCTATAAACCCAACCGGAACCCTTAATCACACACTCACTCTCTCAGTCCACCATTCAGCAAACCTATACAGATGCTCACAGTGTCCCAGGCTGAGGAAATTCATGCATGGATGGCCTTTAAAGAGTTCCCAGGGTGGGGGAGAGTAGAAGGAGAAAAATGACGTGCTAAGCAGGAGGCGTGGTGTATACAAAGACACTGAAGCCTGGTATGTTTGGGAAATGATGCATTTATCTATGAGCCGGAAAGATAGGGAGCACCAGGTAGGAACAGAGGGAGATGAGGTGTAGTCCCACTGTCAGCAAATGATGTGTGTGAGCCCCCAAGAGAAACGAAATGGACACAAGCCGCCCCTGGAATAATTTCAGGGGCACAGGAGCTGTCCAACCTACACAAAATGAGCCCAGGCTCATGTGATCATGCCCTTCTCTCTTGAGATTCATAGCAGACCCCTACTCCTGACTCTTCCCATGATCAAAACCAGTTTCTAAATGGGATAGGACCTTAGAAAAATCGCAAGCTTGAAAGGGACCTTAGAGTCATTTAGGCCAACTCTCCCCCCAAGTCAGCGTCACCGCAACTCATCGTGCAGCTCCTGCTTAATCACCCCAGGGATGAGCCCAGGAGCCCGCCCAGAGCCCATTCCGTCCTTAGACAACTACGCGAAAATCCTTCGTTCTCTGCCGCTGAGTTCCTCCTTTTTATAATTCTTGGCCCAAGTTTCACTCTCCAAGGGTCGCACTGAATAAGTGACTTGATATAGGAAGGTATATGAAGCAGGCAATCATTTAGGGGCTGTGCTCAGGTCTGTGGAAATAGAAAATCACGGCAGTGATTTTAGTGGAAAGAACACTGACTTGGGTATTGGGAGAGCCGTGTCCGAGTCCTTCTAGAATCTTTGCTTAATGTCACTTGGCTTCCTTTTGTATATGACGAAGGGGCTGGATTAGAGTGGAGATTCTCCCCTCTGGCTGCATGAGTGTCGCTGGGGAGTGGACAGCAGTACGATTACACGCTGCCTATGGCAGAGAGCCGGATTAGGTCACCACCAGGGTCAGTGCGAACACTCAAGGATGTTTCAAAATACCATTAACTATATAATAGCCTCCTGTTCCTGTTAAGGGGCTTTTATCAAACTTGTAATGGTCTGTATACACATTCTTGGTGATCCCTATTCCATAGAGACCATGGATCTAGATTTTTCTCCCTTCTCCATAACGGAAGTGTGGCTGCTCACTGAGCATAGTTAGTTGGTCCCCTAGCGCTTTTCTGAGGTGAGACACCCCCCCCCCCACCACCTCGCATTGATAAGAGAGACGCAGCTGGTTAGAGGGAAAACAGAAGAGGCTCTGCCCAACCTCAGCCAAGTGACTTGACCTCTCATCTTAAAGAGGTCAAGTTAGCCCCCCGCCACCAGCGGTTTGTTTTTTTTTTGTTTTTTTTTTGCGGTACGCAGGCCTCTCACTGTTGTGGCCTCTCCCATTGCGGAGCACAGGCTCCGGACGCGCAGGCTCAGCGGCCATGGCTCGTGGGCCCAGCCGCTCCGTGGCATGTGGGATCTTCCCGGACCGGGGCATGAACCCGTGTCCCCTGCATCGGCAGGCGGACTCTCAACCACTGCGCCACCAGGGAAGCCCACCAGTGGTTTTTTGTGATGTGACTGAGACCACGGTATAAAGTCCAGTGCCCGGAGTCAAGAAGTCCCTCCAAATCTCAGTTCCCTTCACCTTAGACAGCCGGGAGAAGGCCCAAAGAAGAGGTGAGGGTGGTGCCACTCCTGAGAGCATCTCACCAACCCCCATCCCACAGACAATTCTTGTCATGGGCTGAAATACGTCCCTCCCTCCCCCCGATTCTTATGTTGAAATCCTAACCCCCAGGACCTCAGAATGTGACCTGATCTGGCAATAGGGTTGTGCAGATATAATTAGTTAAGATGAGGTTATTGGGGTGGGCCCTACTCCCATTTGATTGGTATCCATATAAAAAGGGGAAATGTGGCCACAGAGACACACACATAGGGAGAACACTGGGTAAAGATGAAGACAGAGATCAAGGTGACACTTCTGCAAGCCAAGGAGTCCCAAGGATGACCGGGAAACCACCGGAAGCTGAAGGAGAGGACTGGAATAAGATGCTGCCTCACAGCCCTCAAAAGAAACCAACCCTGCCGACACCTTGATCTCAGAGTCCTAACCTCCAGAACGGTGGTACACCCTTCTGTTGTCCTGGCCACTCAGTTTGCGGTACTTTGTTAAGGCAGCCCTCGCACGCTTATCCACCTCCAGAGATGGCTCCTATTGGTGACATTGAGGAGGAGAGCTCTTTTCAGACAGAAGGAGGCACTGCGGTCCCACAGAAAGGAGGGAGATGCTTGCCAGCCCCGGGAGTGCTTCCGCCCAGCCCCCAACTCCGCAGGCCAGCTACCCCTGTACTGCCCTGAAAGAGCAGTTTGCCATCCGAGGTCCCTCTGCTCAAAGCCCCCGAATCCTCAGGAATATCATCTTTTAGCCACAATGGTATGTCTCTTTGTGTCTCTTTGTGATTTTACTTCCATATTTGTCCATGTTTCGTCTTCCCAGAGTGACTGCACACTCCCTGGAGGCTAGGGCCATGTTGCAAACCACCTGGGAGTCAGGACCTCTTTGATAAAAATTCTGGGTGTGACCTTAGTCATGTCGCCTTTCCCATGGCTTCTGCACCTGTAGACTAGGATCATAATCACAAAGGCCCCTGCAGTCATGCTATTCTGTGATTCTGATTCTAAGCATGCTTGATATTTAACCAACCTGCCTGTTCAAAGTACAAAAGGGAGGAGAGACCCAGGAAACTCATCTCTTAAATGTACTGAGAAGCCAGTCCCTTGGGGTTACATGGGTCAGAATCATTTAATAAAAGGGCAAGACCCCAGGGGCTTAGGGGTAAGAAAGTTTTCCATGGGCTCCAAGCCCCACTGAGTGCCCTTCCTAGACTCCAAGACCCTCCTGCTTCAGTGCCTGCCTCTCTAGAAGCCACTTCCTTAGTGATGCTGAGGCTTTCTTCTCCTTCGATGAAGGTGCGTGGCCCTGGATGCTATGTCCCGTGCACCCACCAAGGCTGGGCTGCTGCGTGCCTTTTAGAAGCCTCCTGCCACTGCTTTGAAGGCTAGGAGGAACACGGTCTTTCCATGTGGTTGCAGTATGTTGGATGGACCACTCTTCGTGTCTTCCCTGGGAGGGATCACAGCATACCTCAGCCTGAACCCAATCTAAGAGTGTTGAAGGGCCTTCCTGATGGCTGACGCCTCAACTGGATACCTGTGTAAATTGTGCTCTTTCAGTTCCAGGAAACAGGGACTCACACAGACCAGACCAAGTACGGTGGGTGATATAGGAGTAGAGGTAGAGACCTTACTATGAAGCGGTTATAAAAGGGATGGAATCTTCTAGAAATCTGAAACCAGAATCCCCCAATCAATGGCAAGCTTCCTAGAACCTGGTACTGGAAGGACATTCTAGTTGCAAGCCTTCTCCAGGGACCTCACTGTGGTGCCATTAATGAAGCCCAGCTTCTCTCCAGAGGGTCAGCTTCTCTTTGCATCATTTTCCTTCTCTTCCTTATTCCACCTCTCTTAGTGTTTTGCAAAGCATGTCTCTGGTAGAATGTGAGACAATTTCTAGAAGGCATATGAGTGAACATTTTTATTTTGAATACTAACTCTATTTTTATTTATATGGGGGGAACCATATCTTAAAAGTGAGTCGATTTAAAGAAAAATAGTGCATAAATATTCAAGGTATGATGTTACAGCAAAATCATGAAGGTGGATCACAAAGGACTGAAATTAGAGAAACACTGGACTGGCTGGTCATCTTCATATTTCACTACAAATCCCCAGGACATAGGATCTTATGGCCCAACTCATCAGCGCCCCCTCTCAGGCAGCTCCTTACCTGCTGTGATAGGCTGCAGGCCTGCCTGTGGGATCCAGCGTCCATCCTTAGACAAATCAGGGGTCAGGGAGGTATGGTATGAAATGTGGCTGTCCGTGGTCTGACTCTTCCTCCAGGGCTGGGGACAAGGCAGTTTCTTTTGGAAAATTCTGTGTACAGGTGTAGTTTGATGTGTTATTATGGGCCCCCGGTTCCATTGTAACTCCTGTGGCACTGCTGCTGTTCTGGAGTTTCTGAGGTTTCCATCCTTCTGTCACCTCTACTCTGAGGAGTGGTTGTGAGATTGAATGTGATCATTGATACCAAGGTGTTTTGAAAATCATAAACACCTCACAAATGCAAGATGTTATTACCACATTTAATAAATATACTACTATGAGTGACAGACAGAGGGATGGGAACCCAGATTCCAAAGGAAATAGCTCATTTTCCCCAAGAAAAGGAAATGATTGAAGTTCTACCAACAAGCAGTTGTGTGAACTCAGATTAGTTGGCCACTTCTTAGCTGTGTGACCTTGGACAAGTCCCTGCCTCAGTTTTCTTATTTCTAAAATGGGAACATTTGTGACTGTGCTTCCTTCCCTCAGGGTGGGGCCAGAGGCAGGAGACTGCCCTCCACTCTCTGCCCCAGGGCACCCTAGTTTCTTTATCTCAGTCCCCTCGTGGGTTGAGGACAGATTTGAACTAGGTAATCCTTACCATCCCCCATCCCTTCCAGCTCCTAAATTGATTCTAACCAACCCCCCTCTCCAGGTCCACCCTCCAACCACCACTCTGATCCTTAGAAACCTTTCCTCTAGAAACCCCACAACATAGAGAAAAACATCACCCTGTTTTGTAAGTTATGCATTTGTGAAAAGTTGCGTTCATGCCACGCTTTTGTAGTAAAAATTTTATATTCCCTTTGCCCTAGCTTATCTGCTTAGAGATGTTTGCCTTTTACTTATTATTGATTGTCAATTGGCTGCAGTTACTCTTTGATCTTCCCTTTTGTTTGAACTTGAATGCCACCCACACTGTCTGCCCCAGCCCCTCTATTAAACAGTAATGATACGTAAACAATCTCAGAGGCCCTTGGGGAGCAAATCGGCCCTGAGGCCAGCCTCCCTCGGGCCTGTGAATTGTCATTCCTGAAGCTGTCTGTTTTGTAAGTTCTTCTGCCAAGTTTCTGTGGGAGCAGAGGGATCATTTTCTCCCTTTTCAAAGAGCAGGGTGAGCTGAGGCCTCGAGCTGGCAAGTCCTTTAAAGTCATTTTCAAAGGGAACCTGAGTTGCAAGGCCATGTGGCTGGCAGAGGGCGGTGTGACTTTCTGAGGCTCTCTCTGGGGCTTTGGGTGGTCAGCTCCTGCAGCCTTCCCAGCACGTGCTCGGAGCCTGCTGCAGAGGCACTGCCAAGGGACACCACTGTCCAGCCAGAGGCCCGAGGGCACAGCAAAGGCTCTGCTTCATGTCCCCACCCCACTGCCACTGCCACCCAGGAACGGGAAGAGGGGAGTGAGGACTTTCTCCTCTGTACCGGTGGCCAGGACCACACTTGTCCTCACCATTCTTACTTCTCATCCATCAAACTTGGTTCTTGAGGTTTTCTGAGGTAAAATAAAACGGGGTGTCAAAGTAAGCCAGGGTGAACTTATGTCTGAATTATGGAATCATAAACAATCTAGTTAATCCAATCCCCTCAGGGGTGGTTGGGAAGGGGACCCAGAGAGGGGATGGTTGTCCCAAGTCACACAGGGGGAGGTGGCTGACTTCCAACACAGAGTTCTTGGGACATAGAACACTTCTGCAGGGATGGAGATTGGCTTGGCTCGTATCAATGCATAAAGTTTCTGGGTCTATAGATGTCTGTCCATCACACAGCAGACAGCAAAACGTCTCCAAAGACACCAAGGCTGAGGAATGCGTGAGTTGAGGCAGATGCCTCCGTACTGTCCTTGGACCCCAGCAGAGAGAAATTGTTTATGAAGCCAGGAGGTGATGAGCCTTCTCACTTCACAGAAAGGGCAGAATCTCCAAGGCCCAGGGGAGGAAAGGACACATACATTGGTGTCAGAAGGGCTATAACTGAGGTCATTTATCTAAAGCTCAGCCTAGAGCTCTGAGTGAGAAATAAAGTGAATGAAGCTGGTTAAAACAACTACCAAAAAAAACAAACAGAAAGAGGAGGGAACTGGCCAGAGATAGAGGCGAGAGGTCCATCCAAAACCCCCCACCTGAGCGCTTCATGACCAGAATCTGCAGTCTTTGGTCCAGCCTGTTGCCAGGGGCCAAAGGTGTAGGTCCCTGCCCAGCCAGCAGGAGCAAGCCCCAGCCTCTGCCTTTCTGAGCCCCCATGGCCAGTGGCGGCTGCCCTCCGTGAGCACCTCCCACCAGGTGAAGAGCTGGGGAAACAGACTCATCCAAGTCTCAATTCCGGCACAAGGAAAAAAATCCCAGAACAAACCGACTTGACTTTTCAACATTTTATTCTTGTATTTGTACAGCTATATTTTACAACTCAGTAATGCAGTTTAGACACAGCCAAACCCTGTCTCCGGAGTAGTTATAACACAAGCATGACGCAGAATGGGATGAGACAAACATTCCCAAAGAGAGCTTAGTTAGTGATAACTCCAAGTCCCTGTGTCTGCCTACACTTCCAAAAGGGATGGTGCGGTCGTTGCCCGCTGAAAACTTCCATGAAAAAAAGGCACCGTAGGACACGTTGTACAGGTATATACAAACCGAAAACTAGAACAAAACTACACATTTTTCCTTCTGCAGCTTTTTTTGTTCTTTTTTTTAATACACACTTTGTAAATTGTAAACCTTCACTTGCAAAAAAATACAAATACACTGAGGCATTTTAGACAAAATATTTTCTTACTTATACAGATGCAATACTTAAAATATTCTCTTAAGTGCTCTTTCTCATAAAGATTCTCAGATCCGTGTCTGCCTGCAGATACAAAATCGAGCCTTTAACGCGGTTTTATATTTTTAATATATCTTTTTTAGGTTTATATATATTTATTTTATATATATATATATATTTATATATTTACAACTCTGCCATATATTCCTTCACCTTTGGTTAAAAAAATTAAAGCCCTCTCTTTGATAACATACCGAAGTCTCTTCTTTTAAAAGAATGCACATTTACATACAAAAGAAACAGCTGATCCCACAAAACATATACATTCCTCATTTTGCAGACTGAGTCAAGTCAGAACTTTTGCATACTCCCCCAGCTTCGATATATAAAATGATTTTGCTTTTTGCTGACATGGTTCGCCTTACACATAGGAGAAGAAGCAGTATTATTTTCTTAATGTTTTACGGCAGTGGGGGAGGGGAGCGGCCTTGGCTCCCCCTCCCCCCCGCCCCTCCCCCACCCCCCCACTCCCCCAGCTATGATTTGCACTAGTGGATGAAAGAGGCACTACATCATGGGATGAACATGGTAAAGTGTTACAGTATCCTTTGGGTAGATTCTGAGAAGGGGCTCGAATGGAAAGCATCAACACTCCATGCTTCAGCAGGCTTTGGGGAGCTCCGGGGGCAGGTCAGTGGCGGACACACGGTATTGCACCTTGGTGTTGGTAATGGCACCGTGCTTCTGGCGCAAGTGAAGACGCAGCTGGCTTTTGTGACGGAAATGCAGGTTACATTTCTCACACTGGAAGAGAACCAGAGGCAAACTGTTAGTCATCAACTCAAGAAACATGTCATTACTCAAGGACCTTGAGAAGGAGATTCTCCCTTCAAGGGATGGGGCAGCTCTTCCCTCTGGAAGGCCAGTTTGAGAACCCACATGAATTCTGGCTTCTGCTAAGGGACAAGTAAGCTGTGTACAAATGTCCCTTCCTTGCTTTCCAAAGTGTTGGTCATGCTTTTACCCCACTTGAGATGAATTTCCCTGCTTCAGCTCCACAAGTTCAAGTCTAAACCAAAAATGCAGTTCCGATGCAGACTCCCCAAATTTTTAAGGCTTTCCTGAATCCCTCAAGGATGAAAATAATCCCTCTTTCCTTTGACTTCTGTAAGATTTCTAGCCTTGCCATGTAATGCCAGATAGCCTTGCCATCCCATGCATTAGCATCCTTCTCAGGTAGGGAATCCTTTGATGGTGGTGAGCACTTCTTACTAAACTTTATAATCTTCCCAGTTCCTAATAGAATATACCTCAGACAATTATGCAATAAATCTGAACATATTTGGATAAATGGATTAGAACAGTCTGAATTCATAAAAATTCTGGAATCTAGGATATGCTTAAAAAATACAGTTATATTCCTTTAAGTTAGTGTGTACACCTCAGATCAGCTAACAAGGCATTAGCAAGTAGAGCTGTTTCTTGCTTTGATTCAATGAATGGATGATAATGGTTTTAGTGGGAAAGTTCTTTAAAAATAAAATGGATGACTAAATGTAATGGGGTAACCTGATGCAATCCTGGAACAGAAAAACATTTTAGGTAAAAACTAAGAAAACCCAAATAAAGTATGGACTTCAGTTAATCATAACGTACCAGAATGGGTTCATTAGTTGTGATAAATGTACCCTAGTAGTAAGACGTTAGCAACAGGGGAAAACTGGGTATATATGGGAACTCTCCATACTATCTTTGCAACTTTTCTATAGATCTAAAACTATCCCCTAGGGGCTTCCCTGGTGGCGCAGTGGTTGA
>NW_021703767.1:79588650-79719691 GCF_005190385.1 Monodon monoceros | reverse complement strand
GAGCCTGTGCTCCGCAACGGGAGAGGCCGCAACAGTGAGAGGCCCGCGTACCGCAAAAAAAAAACAAAACACAAAAAACTATCCCCTAATAAAAGTGTAATAAAATATGTTCATATAGAGAATATGTTTTAAAATAAAAATGGAAATATATTTAGAAAAATTAAATGGGCAGGCAGTGAGTAGAAAGAGCCCCGGTCTTGGGAGACAAGGGCCCCTCATATCTATGGCACCCACTGCTGTGTGTCCTGAGTGCGGCATTTCTCTCTGAGCCTTGGCTTTTGCTTCTGTAAGGGACTGAGTCAATACACTCTGAAGGTCACTCTTAATTCTGACATTCCTGTGCATCTAAACATCCACAAAATAATTGAAACAGCAAATATGTACTGGACTCTCACTATGGGCCAAGCACTGTTCTGAACACTTCAGGGAATCCATTAATTTAATATGACTCCATGAGGTAGGTGTTATTATCAGGCTAATTTTACAGATGAGGAAATTAAGGTACAGAGAAGATAATTAATTTGCCCAAGAACAAAAGCAAGTAAGAAGATGTTCACTCAAGGATTGATAAACAACTGAATGAAAGTAACCACCTTTTCAGGTTAACATTTGCGATATGGGTTAACGATTTACTCATTCGTCCTTGTGCCCATCACGACCTAGAGCGATGCCATAAACTCAGCAAAGCCAGCCTCATCTATAACAGTAGTTTCCACACCTGTAAACCATGGGACTCTTTTTTCAAATTAAATGGAAACATTCCCGTCCTGTCCTGCGGGGTTGCAGAACCTCAATGATTGAAAGAGCACAGTTTGAAAACTGCTCATCTACAGCATCCTCTCTATTTCATAGAGAAAGAAAACTGTGGCCCAGTGAGAGGGTCAGGGTTTGCCCACAGCCCTAAAATGGGTCATTGTCAAAGCTGGAATAAGAACCCAGATATCTCAGCTACCTGGCCAGTATCTCTCCCCTTTACAGCAGAGATCGGCAAACTGTTTCTGTAAAGAGCCAGACAGTAAATATTTTACGCTTTGTGGGCCTGATATTCTCTGACACAACTACTCAGCTCTGCATTATAGTGTGAAAGAGGCCAGAGACATACGTAAACAAGTGAGCCTGGCTGTGTGCCAACAAAACCTTATTTGTGGACATTGAAATTTAAATTTTATATAATTTGTATGTCACAAAATATTATTCTTTTGATTTCTTTTTAGCCATTTGAAAGTATAAAAACCATTCTTAGTTCATGGAATTTCAAAAATTAGCCCACAAGCCATAGTTGGCTGAGACCCTGCCCTAGAACACTGTGATTCCAATGGCCCGATCATGGCCTTTCGCTGCTGGTCACCTGCAGTTGCCTTTTCTCTGTTTTTTTCCCTTGTATCACCACATTCTTCTGGTTCTCCTCCTACTCTATTGACTGCCCCTTCTCAAACACCTTAGCTCCTCTGAAGTAGACATGTAGCCCAGTTTAGGGCCGTGCTGGAAGCACTCAATAAGCGACTGTGGAATGAATGAATGACTCCGATATCTATGTATTCACAATTCAGGCCTCTTTCCTAAGGCCCGGATCACCTAGCCCAACACGTCCACTTTAAAGATGAGCAAACTAAGACTCAGGCCAAGGTCAAGCTGGTTGTCTTAGGACCATTAGAGTTCAGTGGTCATCCCACTGCGTGCCTGAGATTAGAGCAAACAGTCCTGCGGCCCCAGCCCTCCACCTCCGCACCCATCCCAGGCCAGACAGCAGCCACGAGAGGCTAACGTACATGGTAAGGTTTCTCTCCCGTGTGGATTCGCAGGTGGCTCTTCAGAGTCTGAAGGTGCCGGAAACGGGTGCCACAGATTTCACAGGGATAGGGCTTCTCGCCAGTGTGGATGAGCACGTGGGCACGGAGGTGGGCCACCTGCGCAGGAGAGCAAAGAGCGAAGTGAGAGGCTCTGCCGGGGTGGGCTACAGACACGCTGCAGCCTCTCAGCAGCACCCGGGGCTAGGGTCCTTCCCCACGCCCTCTGCTCACCTGGACAAATCTGGCTCCGCACGTTTCGCACTTGTAGGGCTTCTCTCCGGAGTGAATTCGGGTGTGGGTTTTCAGGTTGGCTGGCCGGTTGAACTGGGCCCCGCAGATGTTACAGCGATAGGGCTTCTCACCTGTTACCGAGAGAAGGGGAAAAGGCAAGCCACACTCAGCAGAGGTCTCCACAGTCCCCGAGCCCTGGATTTCAAAGCAAGCTGCCCTTCCTGGGGCCACTTTGGCTTTCCTTCCCTTGGAAGATGTCAGAGAGAGGCGTCAGGGGTTGGCCACCCCTGCCTGCCAGCCCTCTCTTACACACGCACCAGCACACCTCACCCACGGCCAGGCTCAAGAAGCAGGTGGTGACGTGGAGGGAGGGAAAGGACGCAGGGCGTGGGACAAGGAGGGAGCGAGGTTCCAAGAACCAGCCTTTTCATTGGGATTATCTAACTGTGGGACGCGGACATGTCACTCTCCTTCTCTGGGCCTCAGTTTCCCTCTCTGGAACCCAAGGGGTGAGTTTAGATGACCTGGGAAGGCTCTTCTAGCTCTTCCCTTGGGTAAGACTGATTCAGTCATCAACCCACTCCCCAGAGAGACACAATCAGGCCGCTCTAGTTTCTCTCCTTGAGAACAAACACGCTTTTCCGCTTGTGGCAACTACAGCTGGATTCCATTTGCACGAGAGCTGGGGCCCGAGTTGGAGTAGTTGCTCAGACAGAGGAAACCAATAGAAGGGCCAAGCCTTCCTTCATGGAAAGTTTCTGGGATAATAGACCCATTTAAAATACCAGGAGAGAGTCAACTTTGGACAACAATCAGGTTATTAGACGCTACCTGGGAAAGGAATGTGAGTTGATAAGGAACAAGCCCTTAGAGGGAATCAAGAGGCCTTTAGCGTTTTTCTGATTTATAAAAACCGAATCGACTTTGCCCCTCTCAGCCAAAGTTTCTTCCCCTGTGCAGTGGGATTAACACTTCCGACCCCAGCAAAGGTGGAGAAGCAAGACAGAGCCTATCAGAGGAAAGACAAAGGATGTGGGGAGTGGCTGGGTCACTAAGCAAAGACATGGCGGGGCTAGGCCAGCACTCAGGCCAGGGCAGCACCTGCCCCCTGCCTCACCCCACCGGGCACCAAGGGCCTACACTGCTTTCTCGAGAATGCTCTCCCCGCCCTGCCCCTGGGGAACCCTGGTGAGCTCGGGGGGTGGGGGCAGGGTGTACAGGGCCATACCCGTGTGGACGGTCTTGTGGCTGGCGAGGTTGCCCTTGTAGCGAAAGGAGGCCTGGCAGCGGTCACACTTGTAGGGTTTGTCACTGTGGGTCTGCAGCGTATGCCTCTTGAGGGAGGCCTCCTCAGAAAAGCGGCAGTCACACTCATTGCAGAAGAAGGCCCCGTTCTCTGTCGGAGGGTGGGAGGGGGCACCAGCGTCAGCACCACAAGGAAGGGAGGTAGGGCTCCGAGACCTCCCCACTCTGGAGCTCCCCCCAGGGCCAAACTGAGCCCCCAGCGCCCTGTCTGCCCAGGGTTCACGGGAGCCCAGAGCAAAGGGCCTGTGCGGATTCTCTTTTTCTTAGCATTTAGAGTCTCGATCGTGGAGGCGAAAGGAGACAGATTTGAATATTAAGGTATAGGAGGGAAACTCAAACCCACAGGTACCCACATGGCCTGTGCCAGCTTGAGGAAAGCTTGGCACTTCCTTCTCTCGAGAGCTCTGAGAACTGACTTTCCTTATCAGGTCACAGTTCTACTTACATTCATACACAGAAGCCCTCGGGTAAGACAGCCTCTGTCTGTGTCTCTATCTCCAAAATCAGGATAATAAACCCCTGTCCTGCCTACCTCGCAGGATCACGTTGTATAACATAAAGCATCATAGGAATGTAAGATATGAATCAAAGTCAAAGATACTTTGAGGTCATCAAAGGAGGAATTAATGATGACCATGGTCACCCCTGCACCTATCTGGACTTCATGTCTCCCAAACAGTTTGAGATAGGGAGACCAAAGATGATGGTGGAAGTAGAAACACAGGCCCAGAGAGAAGGAACTGGAGTGTAGAGCAAAGGCAAATGGCCACGGGGCCAGGAGGGGACAGTCCCTGCTCTCCCAACTATTAGTCCATGACCCTGTGCCAAGCCTCTGAGTGTAAATAACTAATTTTTTCTTTTGTTTTAACAATTTGGAAATGACACATCATGGCGGTTTACCCCTGAAGTGGCATCACTGGGCTATCCTGCTACAGACAGAGCTGGAGGAAGAGGTAAAAACTGGGGAGGCCAGTCACACACTATCCAGAAACGTCAATTAATAACCAGTTCAACTAATCGAATTCAGCTGACAATAACTGAGTGCTACTCTGTGCTAGGCTCACTAGGCCAGATGGGAAATGCAGGCATGAATAAGGCCAGACTCTTCTTCTGGAACGTACAGCCTAGCAGGGTGAACCAACACGCACACCAATCAGTTTGGGTCCAGTGGGCCTGAGAAGGCTCCGGGAGCTGGTTATAGCCAGCCCCACAGCCAACTTTGCTGGAAGGAAGCTGAAAGGGCTGTGTGGTCCTTCTGTAGTCCCCCAGATTAACTCAAATTCCCCAACCCTTGCTTTGGTCAACCTAGTTCCCTACGAGGTCAAGAGTGGGACTATGGGTTGCTGATTTAAATGCCATTGGACTTCCAACCAGGGGCTTCTCCCAATCAATGACAACAGAGTAAATAAAATGGAAACACAAGGCCTGCGGAGCAGAGGCAGAGGCCAGGGGAGGGAGGGGAAGGAACTCACCACAGCTGGAATCTGAGTACTCAGACTGGGTCTCTCCCAGCTCCTCGGGGAACGTGGGACCAGTGGCGTGGAGGCACATCTCTGCGTGCTGCGGGGACTGAGAGCCACAGGACGTGCACTTGGGGGCGTGCAGGTAGAGCGGAGAGTGGCTCTCACTGCTGCTGCGTGGGGAGCCGGTCAGTGACCTGCAGGGGTGGGAGGAAAGGGCCTCAGCAGCTGGAGCAGGGCAGAGCGCTCTGCCTGGCATTTTTGCATCCCCTCTTCCCTGTGCTCAGGGCAGCCCAGAGGCCACTTGGAATCTGGAGTCACAGAGTTATTTATCCCCAAGCCTACCTCCAAATAGCAGACACATGGAGATCACTGATGGGGGCCACACTGAGCCCAAACTCCACTCCCGGGCCCAGTTTCCTCCCCTCAGTGCTACAGTCCACAGCCTCCCTCGGTCCAAGGCAAGGAAGAGGACTCCCGCCTGCCACAGAGATCGCAGGAGCCTGGGATTCTTGGAATGCTCGTCTACCATGGAGGGGAATTCTCTCTCTCTGTGAAAATATACCGAAGCTCAAGGTCCTTCCTCACTTAGGCCAATTCAATCAATAGGCCTTGGCCCATACCTCCAATGTGCTCAGCATTTCAGGCAAGAGCAGAACACAGCGCCCTGCACCCATCAGAAGTGACCCCAGAACCCTGCCCCGGTAAGCCCCGACCCCAGGTCCGGACTGCCTCTGAAATCACCTGTTGACGATGTTATTGAGCCTGCTGGCCTGTGGGATGGTGGAGTCCTCCCCACTGGTGCTGAGCTTGGTTGGGGACTGGAGGTCAAGGGTCTCGGGCTCCATGGGCGGCTGGCAGGCCGCTGGGGCAGTGTAGGCTCGAGGGGAAAGGCGGCCCAGCTCGGCCTGCTCGGGCCCCTCTGGTTTGGCGTTCTGGTTGAGGCTGTTGAGCACGATGAACTTGTACTTCTTCCAGTTGCAGGCTTTGGGGTCAGTGGGGCTTTTGGCCGGAGGGGACCCGGAGGTCTGGAGGATGCAGGCGTTCTTGCTGCTGCAGGACTCCGTGGGTGAGTTGGGTTGGCAGTCGGACTTCTGGGGGCTCTGCGGGCTAACCAGACCCTTCCGGTTCAGGGGTGCATTGGGCGGCTCGAAATGCAGGGCAATCTCATCCTCCGACGAGGGCCTCTCTTCTTCTTTGCCGGCCTTGTCACAGGCGAAGTATGGGGCGCTCCGGGCCGAGGGGGCAGCAGGCTTGGGGCCCTCGGCCACACTGTAGTGCATATCACTCCGTGCCTCCTCCAGGGCTGCCTCCTTGGGTGAGTACACGTTGTTGTGGCCCACAGTGGGGGACAGCTCCATGGCCGGCCGACTGTACTCACTGGGGACTGGCCTGGCACTGTCGCAGGGGAGGGTCCGCTCCTTGGGGAAGGGGTTGGCCACAGGCATCCGGGCATCCCGCAGCTCCTCGTCGGAGAAGAGGAAGCTGCTGACCGGAAGGTGGCCATACATGGGGTACGAGGCTGGCGGCGTGGACAGGCCATTGTACAGGCTGGGGGCGAAGGCTCTGCTCTCACACCCAGGGGCGTTCCTCAGGGGCAGGCTGTTCTCCACCACCTCCCGGCCCCGATAGGCCATGATGTCTTGGGGCATCAGCATCCGGCTGTTCAGGAAGTCTTCACGGGGAGGCTTAATGGCAGGGACCATCTCTGCTTCACTGCAGGAGCAAAAAGAGAGAAGACCCCGGCCTCCAAATCAGAACCTTCCAAGTGACACTGGTCTATGAAACCACATTTGCACTTGAGTCAGTCAGAACTGGGCGATGTGGCTCTGGAGTAGGGAAACACTTGCAGTTACAAGGCAGTTCTGCTAAAAGTCTAGCAATCTAGCCCACAGCTGGGGAAACAAAGCCCAGAGAAGGGAAGTGAGTTACCCACACAATCAGTGCCTGTTTAGACGTGATTTTGTATGTTTAAGTCCCATATGTATACATATGCGTGAATCTATAATTATTCAAATGTTATAGAATATAAAGCTATCAGTCCTTATCTCATTTCATCCTTACAGAAGGGATGTAGATCAGGAATTACTGTCTCCATTTTACACACCTGGAAACTGAGCTTCAGGGAGGGAAGAACTTATACGATGTTGGTGCCACATGTTTGGAGGGTCTTTGTTATACTGGTGCCCTGTGAAGAAGGGACTCGCTCTATATACTGACTGGAGCCGTGGGGAAGTTTACTTTGGAGAACAGGCAGCACGTTCCAGCATAGGAAGCCCTGGCTCTGCAGCAGCCAGACCTGGTTTCCAGTCCCTGCTGTGCCACTTAGCAGCTCTGTGACCTGGAGCAAGTTACTGAACGCTCCAAGCGCAAGGCCTGACCCAGAGAAAGCATTCATAATGATGATCTTGCCACCATTATCACCCACAGGAGACAAAGAGCTCAAGCTGCGTATACTTGAAGGGACATTATGTGGGTGAAAAATAGGCCAGCTCGGTCTGATCACAGTTAACAGAGCTAGAACCAAGGAGTGAAGGTGAACGGAGCCAGATTTCAACTCGCTGTAAAGAAGAGCTTTCAAACTATCCAAGGGAGAACTGCATGGCTCTGGGAACACTGAGTTCCTGGCTCCTGGAGATGTTCAAACAGAGGCCGCAAACCTTTCTGTCTGAGAAGGGATGTAATTATCCTGGAGTAGCTGAATCAAACGGTTCTATAGAAGTCAAGCCCAAGTCTCTGTTCCACTTAGCAAAGCTCTTCTCTTCTTTGGCTCTCAGGTTCCTCATCTTTCCGTGATAGTCATGTCTTACCAGCCCTCAGGTAGGGGGCTAGACCCAGTGAACCCTATTTAATTCAATAAATGTTCTCTCCAGTAGGAGCAGGGTGACATAAAAGGTGAGTAAAGCAGCCCACAGTCTGGTGGGGGAACTAAGGGGCATATGTAAACAGTTACAGTGGAAGCCTAAAGGAGAACTAAAATATGTATGCAAATAGTGAAAACAGAGGCAAAGTCTAAAAGACAGGCAAAAGGCTTTCAGACACAGCTGAAGAGCTGAGGAAAGAGCAAAGTGATAACTGCACAAACATCTATGAAGAAGCTGGCATCCAGGCGTGGTCTTGCAGGATGGGTGGGAGGAAAGGGTCTATCAAGTGAATGGAAGGAAGCAAGAAGTGGGGATGCACATGGCATATCTAGGTAGCAGGAGTGTGCAAAAGCAGTGGAAAGGTAGGTTGTGGCATATCACAGAGGATTATTTCTTCTGTGTGCAAGCATTATCAATTGTTTCCGACCCTGTCTGATCCCTTCCATCTCCGAGGCTTCCATCTAGGCAGCAGCTCACCTGGCCTTGATGAACTTCCGGCAAGTGTCCACGACATGCTCCATCTGCAGGTACATAGCTGTGGCCATCACGGCCATGATGTTGCCCTCCCGCAGATTGAGCCGAGATGTGTACATGAAGTCCAGGAGGATGCAGAACCCCTCCGGGTTGATCTCAGGATCCAGGTTGATCACACTGAGGTTGCATTTCAGCTGGTCTGTGAAGATGCTGTAGAACAGGCCACTGTAAGACAAAGAAATGTCTCACTATAACAGACACATAGAAACTGTTATCAATTACAGTCACCACGGACGCTCAGCCCCTCTCCCCTGGACCTAGCTCCAGAGCTTCCATGGCAATTAATAATAGTTGCCATTTATGGAGAATTTACTAAATCCCAGAGAGTCATTACACACTTACATACACTATCCCGTGCTCCTCATAACCTTGCAAGGTAGATTCTATCCTTCTCTCCCTTTACAAACGGGGGAACTAAGATCAAAGAGGTCAAGTGAGGGCTTCCCTGGTGGCGCAGTGGTTGAGAGTCCACCTGCCGATGCAGGGGGGACATGGGCTCGTGCCCCGGTCCGGGAAGATCCCACATGCCGCAGAGCGGCTGGGCCCGTGAGCCATGGCCGCTGGGCCTGTGCTCCGCAACGGGAGAGGCCACAACAGTGAGAGGCCCGCGTACCGCAAAAAAAAAAAAAAAAAGAGGTCAAGTGATTTTCACAAAGTCACAGAACCTGTATTCTTTTGGTCTTAACTGCACAGCTTACCAGAGCTAAATTTAGCATTCATTTGCAGTAACTATTTTGAGTCTATATCTTTGGGATAAGCATTTCTTTTCTTGTTCCATCACATTATCCTTATTTTTAAAATCTTATTGTATTTTTTTAGAAGCAAATTGGGTATTGATGACAAATAAAATGATGCCTACATCTACAGTTTACTGATTTTCTAAAAGTCCGTAGACAATCGCAAGGTCAGTACTCCTAGGAGAGCCAAGTCAGTGTCAAGCCAAGCCTCCAGGTACCATGGTGTCTGGTAGAGGAAAGAGCACTCAGTGAGTGGCCAAAATTCTGGACTGTCATCTGGATTCTACTCTTTCTGAGCGTGTTGCCAGAAGTGAGCTAGACTTCACCCAGTAGTTAGCTAGGCAACCTTGGGTAAGAGACTTCACTTCCCGGCACCTTGGTTTCCTTCTCTGCAAAGCAGAAACAAGAGTGTCTCCCTTACAGGCCTGTGGCAAGAATGAGAATGTGAAGGGGACAGATTGATGCCTGGCACATAGTAAGCATTCGGTTAGCGTTACCTATTCTTTTTCTCTCTCTATAAACCTCTCCACTATTTAGAACAAAGGTGCTTGTTGTAGATGTTGAATAAGTCCTCTACTAGCAATCAAGATCCCTGGCTCTACATCAGTTTGCCTATGAATGTCTTCATTTTATCATCTATGAAATGGAGCTAATCGTGCCATCCGTAACACAGGCCACTACGGAGATCCAGGGAGGTGCTGTAACATAAATTGCTCTGAACACTTGAAATACTTGTCAAGTATGAAGAATTAGCCAGCTCACTTTCACCAACTTACATATGCTCGGAAACACCCATAGAAATATAGTCATGGTATAAATAAATACAGTCATAGAAAAAAAAGAGCAAAAGATCTCAAATTAACTTGCTTAAAATATTTTAAAACTCGCTTTCACTTTTCATTTTTTCACTGGTTCACTGAAGTTAGTCTCCATGTTTGCCCAAAACACATCTCTTCCGGGGACAGTATATGATTTCTTCTCCCTCTATCCCCACAGAACGGAAACTCTTTCTTTTCTAAAAGTGTGTTCATTCGTTTGCTTCCTGAGAACCCACTCGGCCAGGCCATGTGCTGGAGATCTGGAGAAAAATGAGATGTGATCCCAAACACAGCCAGAGGCCTCCATGCTCCACACTGGCAGCCGGCACCATCGCTCCCCTTATATCCATCGTCCACCTTCCACTTCCAGACCCCTCACCTGCAGGCCATGAGGACCGTCTTATGGGCTCGGAACTGCTCCCGGCTCACCACTATGACAACATCCGTCAAGATGTCGCGGCTCCGGAGGCGATTAAGGTTGAGAAGAACGTCACTGGCGTGGCGGGTGAACTGGATACAGCTGTCAGCCGGCGAGGCCATTTTTTTCTTCACCTGAAAGAAAAGGTCAGAATCTTGTTAGTCCTCCAGAACCTGTTTCCTTCTTACCAGGAGTGTGAGAGCAGGTGGCTTAGCCTGCTCCCTTGTGTTTGCTTTTGAACAACTCATGGCACATCTCTGGGCATTACTCTTCATGTCTGTACAATGAGCTAATAATCTTTAGCCAACTTGTTAACAGAAAACCCTACTGGGGAAAGAGGAGGGAATGAATATTTTCTCCACATACCAAACACGCTGCCAGCATTGAGAGGCAGTGAGTATGTGACAGGGGAGAGAAAGCATGCTTTGAAGGTTAGCGCATGGGCCATACCTTTTGCAGGCTGTGTGACTTGGAGCAAGTTGTTTTACGGTTTCTGGGCTTCAGTTTCCCAAAATGGGAGTAGTAATTCCTATGCGGTTGTAAAACTTAGAGATACGTGCCTGGTCCACAGTAGATTCTCAAAAATCGTAGCTATTCTCATCGGCGTCTCATTTCATTATCCCAGCCACCATCTGTCTCTCCCCTGCTAGGCTTCAGGATTGTCTGACTGTATCCTGAGCACCTAGCGCCTTGCTGGTGCATAGTAGGTGGCTAAATTAATGGGAACCGAGAAACGAGTAAGGGAATGAGTGATCGCACAACAGTGTTAAGACAGTCGAATGCAGGGGCAAAGGGGTGGGGGCTGGGTGTGACGGACAGGCAACCGGCTCTCCTTTATCTCATCTAATGAAGAGTGGCACCATTCACAGAGACACATACATTGGCAAATTAAAAGAAAAGTTTGTCCACAAAATTGTAAAGCATATAATTCAATTTACTTACCCAATGCCTTGATTCACAGTCCAAAATTTTGCTTAAAACCTGCAGGGAAGATAAAAAGCAAACAGAAATTGATTTAATGAATGTAAGATTGTCCACTATAGTCTTATTTTAGGACACACATATTTAGTTTTACTTTGATAGCTGCAGCCTGCCAGCTGGTGCGGTTTTACCACAAGCTAGCAAACATTTTTTCCAGCTCGGCTCTTACGGAAACAACGGGCATCCAAAGCCATGCGATAATAATGTTTTTACCCTGAGTACTGGGAATACAATTTCATACATTAATTACATATACATAGACACATTTATTTCTTCTCTCAGAGTAAAAAATGTATGCCATCCAAAGGCCCTTGAGTTTATGGGAAAGAAAAAAATAATGAAAGTGATTCTTTCAATACTAATGAGAATGATCCTTCAGGGGCCTAAAAACTCTGGATGCTTTTCAAAACCTGCTAAAATATTATCTTTCAAGGCCTAGAATGACTCCACAAGGCCAACAGGGTCAACATCTTTGTCCCTATTTCACTGATGACAAAATTGAGACTTGGGTTCAAGTGGCTTGCTCAGGACAAACAGCTAGGCAGTATTTCCTGACTAGCTGAAACACTTAAGACGGAATAAGGAATCTGCAGAATACAGCCTGAGATGGTATATCTACTCTTCTCTCCTTTTTTGAAATTTCCCCTCCCATCCCTCTTGGGCCTAAGACCAGATACAGGGCTACAAACTTCCGAGTTTGTGCTTCCCCCTGCTGGTGAAAGATTTAACTGTGAGGTTTAGCTGAGAACCGGCCAGGAAGCGCTTAGGAAATATGGACCCTCTCCAAACTGGTTTCTCTAAAACAAAATAATTTAAAGCATAGGTGAAAGACTATCATTTATGATCACATGTGGGCTGCAAAACAAAACAATATTTGAAACCACAACCCCCCCCTTGCCCGACTTTTTTTAAAGTGTAGCCCTTTAGAGTTATCTTCCGGGTAAAGGGGCCCGAGGCCAGGGAGGTCATATTGGGCCACATAAACGGTGAGTGACCTGGCCCTAGGTCTTCTGGCTTAAATTCCTGTTCCCTTTCCAAATCAGCCTACGTGCTGTAGAACATGCAAGACAGCACCCTGATGTGGGTGAATCTCATTTTTAAGTTCCTTCCCTCACACAAGCACTTTGCCCCCATTCCAGGCTGCTGAGTCTTACCAAATGAGCACTCTAAAATGAGAGGTTTCCTTGAGTCTGTAACCAAACACTCTGACATTTCTCTGTGGTCCCAAGTGCCAGTCACTCAGTCTCATCGGCTTCAAGGTTAATGTGTGCATGTGAGTGAGTGGGGATGGGGGAAGGAAATGGGGGAAGGGAGAGGATAGAAAAAGACAAAAGAACCTATTTATTTCCTCCTCTCCCCATTCTAACTCAAGATGGGCAAAGAGAGATACACTGAATGGGTCCTAACCAAAGTCCAAGGATGGTCTCCTTGGAAAACGAATGCTGAAGACACATGTGAGGTTTATTTATAAACCTTCCCCTCTTCCCCCGTGGAAGAGATCCCTCAACCCTTCTGGAATACCTAAGGCTGCCCTGGAACAAGCTTCAAACACCATCTTGCCTGTGGATTTCCAGTCACAGACTTTTGGAACCACAGGAAGCCCAGATTTGCCATTTCACCTTGACAAGTGGCAATGACTCACTCCAGATGCGGAATGAAACAAACAAACAAAACAATTCCCCTGGGTCCACTGTCAGCCAGGCCTAGGCTGGGCACTTTCCACTGTAAACCTCTCGGCCTGGCTTGACCAAAAACAAGGCACATACACTAAGGCCCCTGTCCTTATTAAGTCCACTCCTTTCTCAGCTAGCTTTGTCTTCGGAGCCCCACAACTAGTGAGTATGTGGGTTACAGTGGGTGTGGGCAACGCTGCCGCCCTCTAGATGCTGCAGGTGTGGGAGCACTACAGCATCTGGTTTGGTTTTTGGGACCACTCAGCTCTTTCCCATCCATTATTGTGGCTGATAACAATAACAGCCCCCATTTACTCGGAGGCCACTGAGGCTCCAGGGGATGTCTTGCCCAAGATCTCAGAACTAATTCCAAGCAAAGCCCAGGATGAACCCCGTCTCCTAGCTTCGGCCATCCCACCAATGCCAAACGCAAGACTCATTCCACAGAAACTACCAAGAGAGCAGAGCTGTCAAGGAGAAACTGACATCTGCAAGGGCCCAGACGTGGGCTCTCCCCACCCCAGCCAGCCCCAGTCGCGGAAACCACCAAGTGAGAGCTAAACATGGTCTTTTTCAGCCCACACACTTTCCCTTTGGCGCTTTCCCTGTGTATTTTCAATGAGGCACCTTGAGAAGGCAGATCCTTTAAAGGGTTTGAAGAAGAAAAAAAGAGGGAACTCCTCCTCCAAAAAGTCAAAGAGAAAGAAGACAGCATAAAGGAGAGGGAGAGAGAGACAAGAGGTGAGGAGAGCAAAGCCATCCAATATGAAAGACCCCAGCCTTTCCCTCCCGCCTCCAGAGGCAGCCCCCGTCTCTTGCTCACACACAAGGGCACAAAATCGAGCCGTGCGGCCAGGGCAAGCCCGCGCAGATCCGCAGATTCGCCCACCCCCATCACACCGTACCTGTCTGCCAGGGACCGCCCACCCCCGGGCGTGCTGCCCGCACCGCGGCCCGTCCACCTCGAAGACCCCGCAGGCGCGGCGGACGCCCGGCGGTACCCCGGTGGCAGCCCTTAATTTGGTTACATTCAAAAAAAACTTTTCGTGCACCTCGGTAACGAACATTATGTGTGCCTTTTTTCTTTCTCTTTTTTTTTCCTGTTACGCCGTCAAGGCAGGGGGCAGTGAGGGGAATGGCACAACCCTCTCATTCCCGGAACGTAGTCGATCTCAACTCAGCGGATTTCAAAGAACACTCTCTGCCTATCGCCGGCTCCAACGAGAAGTAACTTTCCAGGAAGCTGCCGGCCCGGACGGCCGCCAGGATCGCAGCCTGCGCCGCGCGGGCCGCCGGGGATTCACCCGGCGAGGTTGCAGGAGGGGGTGGGCGCCCGGGGAGGAGGCTCGCGAGGAATACGGCACACTTTCCCCTAAATACCTCGTCCGCTCCCGGTCCAGAACTCCTACTGTTCACCTAGTTCAACCTTTTCCCCATAACAGTTTTATAAATAGGGAAAGTCAGGCACAGCTGGTCTAGAACCCAGGATTTCGAGTCCAATCCCAGGCTTATTTCATGACTTCAAGTTGCCGAATTCCGGTGTTTGTTTGCCTGGTGTGTCTTTTTTTATCTTTCTTTCTCTCATTTTGCTTGCCCCCCCCCCGCCCCTCCCCCTGTTTTAAAGGGAGTGGTTAGGCGAGGCCTCAAGGTAAAAAAGATGGAGTCCCGAGGACTGAGGGTCTCCATCCAGCGCTCCCCAGCCGAGTTGGAGGAAAACTAAACAGAAAGCCCCTTCCGCCTACGTTGGCAAGAAGGCGAACCCAGCTCGGCTCGGTTTCCGCCTAAGATCTTTAGAATAGGAGCTGTCAGGCCGAACCGGGCCAGATTTCTGAATTTCCGAATCCGATTTCTCCGAAACCATAGAGAAAAGGTTGGGATTCGGCAGGGCCCTGGGCGCAAACCCTATCGCGTTCATGGGCGCGCTCCAAGGTTGCCTCGCCTTCCCGTGGCCTTTCTCGGAATTACAATCCCTGGGCGCCATCGCCTAATCGGTCTCAGTATCGGGCTCCGAGGGGCACTTTTGGGGGCCGGGAGGTGGGGAGTAGGGGGCGCGAAAGATGCAACCTGTAAGGCCGCAGTCCACTCCTAAAACTGGCGGGTAGCGTCACAGTGCGCCGCGCATCACATCAGCAGCGGAGGCGGGGTCAGTAAAGACTGGGCCTCTCTGGCTTCATAAAATCCCACTTTCTCATCCCTTCGCCCGGTGGGATAAAGGTGAAAGCGAAGGCTGAAATTTAATATGGGATGGGATAAGAATCTAGGAAGGGAAGCTAAAATTAAGTAAATGCATTTATTGGAAATTAGGAGGCCAGTGGTTCCGGGACTAGCTCAAACCTAATCATGTTTTACCGCTGCCTAACACTAGAGGGAGCCCTCCATCAAGGCTTAAAACCGACAACTCCTTGTCGCCCCGCCCCTCCTTCCCATTGACCTAGTTTAGACACAGTCTCCCGATTTGGAGAATGCCTTCCGCCCTTCCCCCTTCAATATCCCGTTCGGGTTTTGGATTATTGGTCATCTAATAACTCCAATAACTCGTTGAGAAATCCAAAGGAGAATTTGGAAGTGCGGAGCACTCTTTAGGGGCAGGGACGGGGGATCTTAATAAGGTTGGAGCTGCCTCAGTGGAACCAGCATCAGGGCTCCTTTCGGAGCGCTCCCTTTCTCCGCAGCGTCTCAGCTAATGAGCTGCTCGGGTCTAGCCATGGTGATCTGGAGGTGGCGGGGTAGGGTCAAACCGCCGAGTTGTTTTTGTTTTGGGGGAGAAACACTCCTCGCGCTCTTGGCTGGGGGGCGGGAGGGTAGGAAGACAGTAGATGAAAGTGAATTTGATAACGCGGTGGCCTCGGCAGTCGCTTTGGGTGACCGAGGAGGTGTTCAGGGACATTATGTCCTGACTTTCATTTCTATCACACTTCCTGCCAACAGCGCTCTTGCAAGCCTGCAAGCTTCTAGGAAATGCAATAAAATAGAGGGATGTGTTTTATCATCAAGATCTGAAGAGGAGCTGCAGAAAGGACGCTCCCCAGGCGCCCAGCTCGTGACAGCCTTCCAGAAAGGGCCGGCAGTCGATGCCAGCCGACCACGAGCAAAGATATTTTGGCCATCCTGGCTGGACCGGGCTCGGCCTTTGCAAAAAGTCTGGCGGGAGAGGGGAGAGGCATGATCTCCCCAGGCAAACAATGCCTTTAAAAATCCGATCTGGACAGAAGTCAGCCAAGGTCTTTATTCACGTTAATGAAGATGGAAGGCACTAACTGTCCTTGGAAAGCGATGAGTCAAACTTGACCGCTCTTCAAACCCGTCCCCAGATTCGTTTCCAACCCGAACAGAGGCGCGTTTCTCCGACGCGGCCTCCTACAGCTCCCGCAGCGGGAGAGGCGGAACTCGATTCCGGCGGACCAGGGCGGTGGAAACAACGGCTTCTCCCGCGGGTGTGCGCGTCTGCGGTCGCTAGGGGCCGCCAGCACTCGGTCGCGCGTTTGCCATCTTAAATTTTGAGCTCCGAGAAAGAAAACTTTGCCGCGAAGCTGTTGCGGATTTCACTCTGCCTGTCCATAGGACCCACACACACACACAACTGATTTCTCGCCAAGCCACTAAACAAAGTTTGGAAAGAAGGGGAAGAGAGCTATTTCAGGATCCAAATGTGAGCCTCGGGAGCAGCGAGGTGCATCTCTGCAAGTCTAGGGACTGGGCTTTAATCACGCCCTAACACACGCACAGCCCCCTCCCAAGAACTGAGACTCCCACCCCTGAGCACTACCGTAGGCTTTTCATGTCTGTGACTGAAAATCTTGGGCCATGCTTTCTAAACAAATTCCTCGGAGACAGCTGGGGAACCCTTTCCAGCCTTTTAACCTAAGAGGTTAAAATCATGGCTCCCTCTGACTTCTGCTCCTTTCTCTTAGATAACTCAAAGGGGCGGAGATAAACTCGCCTTTGACTTTAAGTCACTGACCTGGAATTCAGAAGCTTAAAATCTGGTTCCGGTTAGGTCACTAACTCGCCATTAACCCTCTCATCAGGCCTGTTTCCTCAACTGTAAAGCGATATATGTCCTAGAGCCCCTGTGGCATCCCTCCACTATTGACTTTTCCGGGGGAGAGGCCACAGAGACTGGAAAATCGTGTTTTCAGAATCCGGTACTTTTCGGTTCTCTTAGCGGAGACAGATGCCCGTCGCTGAGTGGCTGTGGATGGAGCAAGCATCCGCAGGCTTTCTAATTTTCATCCATCGTACCAAAACTTTGGAGGTTGGGTGTCATCCTCATTGGAGGGTACCCTCCCCTCTGTCAGTCCTAGCACCTGGTTGGGATACTTGGGGACCCGTAGGTGACGCGGTCGGTCCACTGCCCTAGGCGGGGAACTCAGCCAGGACCCACCACTAGGTGGCGGACTCAGTCCGTGCGAAAATCGCCGCGCGACCACAGCCTTCCACACCCGACTGCCCCCCACCTTTTTGCTGTTGTTGTCTCTTAAGGGAAGGGGGGGTGCCTCCATAGGGCAAAGCTGGAAAACACTGAATTTACTAGATGTAATTCCTTCTTCCCGATGCTCAGGCCTCTAGCAACCAAAACGCGGTATCTGGAGCTGCGTTCATGTAGTATACCTTGATTCTTCCAGCCCGGAAGGCTGAATGTATTGGGAAGAGAAAGAAAGGGTACACATGTCTTCAAAAAGCAGAAGGCAGTCGACGGCATTACCAGAGCTTTCTGCCAAACACTGGTCGACCAGCAAAACAGTCGGGAATAAACTGATTCCCACGTAGAAAAGGGGTCCTGGAGGCCAAGGGCAGGCTTAACAGCGCTCGGCTAAGCCGGGGATGGGGGAGTGGGGACGAGTTGGTCTTTTGGTGGGGCTCTCGTCTCAGAGTGGGAGGCGGGGAGGGTTGGGAAGGGCCGTTCCTGGCTTCCAGTGGGGCGAAGAGAAACCGGCCAGCTTTCCCACAACACAGCACCCTCGCTCGGATCACTGCGGTGGCTTTCCCACTTGTTGCGCAGTGCAGGCAACTGGCACGCGCCACACTACTTTGACTCCCGGAGGACTCCAAACCCGGCTACGGATCAGCCTACCATTGCCCCAGTCCATCCACAAACCTCCCTCCCCGACCCACCCCCGCATACACCATCTTCAACCGCCAGCAAAACTACAGGACTTCCAGTCGCTATGGTTTTTTACACCAAAACATTCCTCCTTGTCTCAATATCAGACAGACAGCAGAATTCGGGTGCCCTGAGAGGTCAAGTCCAAGAGGGAAGGGGGGCTACCTCCGCCAGGAGAACTCCTCTACTTAAAGCCAACCAGGCAAGCCTCCCCGAGAGAGAGAGAGCGCGCGCGCGCGCGCGCACACACACACACACACACACACACACACTAGAACTACTTCGCCTATTATGACACCATCCTAGCTTTTCTCCCTCCTTTTGAGAGATCAACTACAAAGTCCTTGTTTAAAAAGCTACTTTTATCTCCCCTTCCTAAAGAAAAAAAAAAATCCTCAAAAGGTCATTTCACAACATTTTTCAAATATTTGACTTTTGCAAATAGATAGTTTCACCCACCGAGGGGTGGCGCTGCCGCACCACCTCCTCTGAATCGCTAAATTTTTCACAACAAAGTGGGTTGTGAGTGTGGCTACCCGGCAAAGGAGAGAGGGAAGGAAGAATTTTGACATCTAGCCATGGCTACCATTTACTCAACCAATAACTGGAACTCTTTAAGGCTCAGCAAACGACAGCTTAAGAGTCTGGAGTCCCATTCCTGTCAACCAAACACACAATAAAAATGGGACAGGCTTTTCAAGAAAGCAAGGGGTAGAACCCTTCAAAACTGAGCATAGAGGAAATGGCCAATTGGAGAATTCCCACTTCTAGCTGCCTTCTTCAAGTTGCCCGGTTTTTACAAACAGCTACTAGCCTTATTGTCACTATCAACAGACCCTTAAAACCAGTCAGTGCTTGGGCCTGCAGTATTGGAAATCTTCCAAATAGGATATTGGAACCTTCTATTTATAAGTGGGGGGAGGGAGGACTATTTCCCATCTTCAGGTTTCTATTTTGGCCTGAAGACTCAACTACAGTCATTTTAGCAAGGGAATGCCCATCTCCTGGTACTCCCTTTCCATTTCCTCCTCCCCCAGAGACAAATATCTTTTCTCCTTTTAAAAGAAAACACACATATATTTTAAAGCAAGAATGTGATTTCACCTCGTTCCTCTGAGCTCATGTTTGCTACCTCCAGGAATAGCGGGTGGACTAGGGCCAGATGAACTTCAACTTGGGTTGCAGATTTACGAGGCTCTGTTCCAGTGCCAAAGGCTCTTAGTAGTAAATAATGAGCAAAATAGATACCTGTCTCCTGACAGATCCTGCGGGCCCCCCTCTTACTTTTTTTTTTAAAGTTATTTATCAAAACCACACACACCTTGCAAAGAAAAAGGGAAACTGGCAGTCTCTGTAGAGGAAGCCAGTGGCATCGCTCAGAGCCACAAACTGTATTTCTAAACAGCCCTTTCCCTGGTTCCTTCTCTCCTGCCCCACTTTTTTTCTTTTTACTTTTTTTTTTTAAGTAAAAAAATGCATCTACTGACATTTTACTTAAAAAAAAAAGAAAAAGACTAAAGCATTACAAGATTTACCTCCTGGAAACTATAAACTGAACACAAAATCCATAAAGGATTAAATCAGTTTCCTGGGGTGGGGGGATGACCAGCTCACAGAAGAGGTCAGGGACCCAGTAACAGCTCTGGACTTTGAGCACCCACTTTGGGGTCATTCCTTCGGCTCAGCTGTCAGGACCCCCACCACCAAGTCAAACATTTCGAGAAAGTGCACAACGTAAAAAGGGTCTTTTTCATGCTTTTTTTTTTAATTTGTAGGTTTGTGTACTTGTTTTCCATAGGATAGCTTTTAAAACTCATTATTGCCACACTAGTTCCATTTTTGGCCAGAGTTCCAAGACAATACGGCATCATAAAGGCAACGCAATCCACAGTTCTCAAGACGTTTACCACGGTCACTGCATCCGGCAGCGGGGTGGCCCCTCGCTCCCGCTGCTCCCCAGCGCAGCCGATTTCCGAGGCTCCAACTCCCCACCCACTCCCTCCCCGGGCCGCCGCCGCCGCCGCCTTCCCGCATTCTTACTCCCTCAAGGAGAGCCACAGGTTGCAAATCCAACCAACCTCGCAATCCGTTTTTGCAAAATCACTCACAAAGATCTCCCGTTCGCGCCCGCGCCCCCTTCTCCCGCGCCAGATCCCCCAGCCGGGGCCACAAAGTGCCCTTCTCTCCTCCCGGGTCTCGCACGTAGGACCGCGGGCTGGGGCTGTTTGTTTTTCCCCTCGCCCAGCGCAACGACCTCGGGAATCTGAAGCCTTGACGCCGGCTACTCTCCGGCCCGCAGTTCTTGTTTGTTTGTTTGTTTTTACAAAGCCTGCACCATGGGAAAAATAAAATTTAGGAAAGCGGGGGAACAGCCATTGGGAGCTAACACCGAGTCACGAAGCGCCCAAAATACAAACACCGTGACCGCCAGAAATCCCGCCACCTTCCCGCTTGGCTGGGCCGTCCTGCGAAGGTTCCCGGAGTCCCCGCACGCTGAACAGCACCGCAGGTGCAAACGCGCACCCCTTTCCCACCCACCCCCCAAATCCCCGTCCCGCCACAAGCTTCCCTCCCCACGATGGGGTGAGGGAGCGCGCGGGGCTTCCCGACTCTCTAGACTGCAACCAAGAAAGAATAATTTTCAAAGTATTCAACATCCCCGCCCCCAGGCAAGCTAAACCTCCCCCAAAACGCAGGGGAAGGGGACACCAAAACACTCGGATCTCGTTAGGAAGACCACGGCTCTGAAAAGAAAGAGAACCCCATACTTCAACTGGGTTTATGAAAAACAAAAAATAAAAACAAAACGAGGAGTTCGCTTGCATTTTTCCTCCCAAATCTCGGCTCGGAGGTAGGGAATCTAGAGGACCAAGGCCGGTGGAAGGGAGCCAGCGGGGCGAGCGAGCGGGCAGCCTCCCTCCTCGCCTCCCGGAGTGACCAAGAAGGACGTGAGAGGGGAAGGAAGGAGAGGCGAGGGAAAGGAGGAGGGAGGGAGGGAAGACGAGGCTGGAGCGAGGGAGCAAGGAAGGCAGTTTGCAAGCGAGAAAAGAGGGAAAAAACACAGCCGCACGAATCCAGCGAGATCACAAGCCGTACGCAAGCAGCAGCAGAAAGAGCGAGAGCGCTAGCGCGCGTCCTCTCCGCCGTCTGGGGCCAGACAGCCCCCAGACTTGCCCGAATCCCCCCCCCCCCCAAGCACTGTCTCGTCCTTTCTGCTCCGGCCGCCCCCTAATTCCCCTCCTTCCTCTCCTCCACCTCCTTTTCAAAAACCAAAACAACACAAGGGAGGGTGGCAAAAGCCTCCCCAAACCGGCCAATTCACTCAAAGACAACAAGAATAAAATAGTAAATATATAAAAATCTATATCCTAGAGTGGGAGAGACGTGGGACTAATCTTCGGCATTTATTTTAACACCTGACAGCTACAATAAATAAATATATACATTTACATCAATAGATACACATAGGAAACTTGTAGCCAAAGCATTTGGCAAGAGCGGAAAAAAAAAGAATTAAAAGGTAAAATAATGATCATGAGCAGCGGCGGCGGCAGCGGCACCAGCGGCAACAGCGGCGGCGGCGGCGGCAGCAGCAGCAGCAGCGGCGGCAGCAACAGCAATAATCACCTGGTGTCCGGCCTTTCCTAGAAACTTCTTGCATCACCACTTCTAAGAACCCCAGTTCTAAGAATCAACAGAGCTCAATTCTCGGAATTTGAGCTGCGGGCCTTACCACTGCTACGTGGCAGGGGAGGACTCGGTGTCAGCTCTCCGCGACTTTTGCCTGCTTTGGCCCATAAAAAACCCTCAAAGCCACAGTATTTTCCCACTGTCCGGCATATTTCGGGTTCCTCACAGGCTGGGCGTCTCGGGTTTGGAGGTTTCGGTGTGAGGCTCGAGGGGCCAGACGGTGGCTCTCCCTCCCCGGCCCCCGGACGATGGTACAGCCTGCTCCGCCACCGTCACGTGGGCGCCCCCTCTGTGACGTCGGCGTCTTTGCTGTAGCAAAGCTCGGCCTCTGGAATTCTGAGAACTAATTTGCTATTCGGTGACATAAGAGGGGGAGTGCGCTTTGCTTTCCCGGGGTCTGGGGCTAATTCCTCCTCTCTTCCCCGTAAACTCAGCTCCTCGAGCTCAACACACAAAAGGGAGCGAGAGGTTCGAACCTTTGGGAAAAGTCTGTTATATATAGTAGGTTTCGAGGCGAGTAAGAGAAAAAAACAATAAACACCACAGCTCTTTCCAGCTAGAATATTAGGCACCACGAGAAAAATATTTGCCAAGCAGTTTTCGGTGGGTTAATTTGCTTTATTTTTATTTGGGACAGTTTTGTTTTTTGTTTTTTGTTTTTTTTTTTTCCTTGTTGGTGTGGTGGCTCGGGATTTGGGGTTATTGTATTTTGATGGGTTTCGGATTTTTGCTTCTGATTTTTGCCTTTTGCAACTTTGTGATGTTACGTAAATCATAGGATCCCGCATCGGTTGGATTTTGTTTTGAGTGTTTTTGCCCCAATCTCATCTCTCAAGCGCTTTAAGGAAGATGTGTTATTTTTTAATACTGATACTATTGAAAGAAGCTTGAATTTTTTGTCGTATATGTTACATCCCAACCCCCATTTTTTGGGGGGTGGGGAGGGTGCAATTTTCTTTCTCCCCATGGACTTTTACTGAGAGGACGCTCCCCTGCACTTGAGAGACATGTTCAAAGGATTTGTTTTGGTTTGTTTCTTTCCAGGACAGCAAGTGGTGGGTTTACTCTTTCTGTTATTGTTGACTCTTAGGAAATTTCTTGCTGCGAGAAACGTGTGTGTATGTGGGTGTGTGTATGCGTGTGTTCTACAAAATTCCGTGAGCCAGATACATGTTTGTGTTTTGCTTTTTCTTAAGGTCTTGATTCCGCCCCCCCCCCCCCCCCCGGCCCAGCTCGCTTCAAGGTCGTTGTAAAAAATCTCTCCTGTCTGTGTTTAAAGAGATCAGCCGGAGGGAATTCTAAAGGCCTACCGTGCCAGTATCACAGATACTGCGTGTGTTTAGAACAGACTGTGCTACAACTACAACGCACTGCACGCAGCACAGTCCTCTTAGCTTTAGAGCTGAGTTTCGAGGAGGAGGAGGAGGAGGAAAAGGGGGAAATCTTTCTTTCTTCCTTACTTCCTTTCTTTTTAAAGGCAAATGCAGTGCAGAATCATTCCACTGTGGGCCTTGGTTTGTTTATTCAGAACTGCCAGTTTCCCTATTTAAATATTGGTTGGGGTTTTTTTCCCCTCCTACTCATCCCTGAATGAGGGAGACTCTTGTTTCTTTTATGTCTCTCTCATAAAAGAACGGTGTGAGGGGAAAATAATATTTCAGATTCCTCAAGTATTAACCCCAAATGTTTGGACCAGAAGCAGCTTTCAAAGGTCAGGCTGTTCTGAGCCTTGGCTATGAGAGTCCTTCAGGCAACTCATTAAATTACAGACGAGTTCTTAAAGGTTCCGCAAAATTTCTGCACATGTTAATTTCCAATAAAGATATCTCCCAAAATAATCTACCTCTCCCAGCCCCAATTTGGGTTTATAGAAATGAGCAGAGCTATGAAAGACTGCTGGCTGTTTCCTGGGATATTTGGGATCTCTTTCCCAGAATGCCATAAGAAGTTCAGATCTATCGCTGAAAATGTTGTTGTCAATGCAGCCCCCTTTTGGAAAAGGCTGTGTTGGGGTTTTTAAAACCAGGAGAGATCCAAAGGGGTCGACTATTTTCACAAGGGCTGGAGCTTAGGAAATATGCATAAGTGTCTGTCCCTGTGAAATCTGAATATTTTAATACTTATTGACAGATGAATTACTGCAGTCTCTGCAGAAAAGCCTGTCTTGTGAAGGATTTTTGAAAAATATACACAGGCCTAATGCTGTCACTCTTGTCAAAATGAACATTTTACCCCCAAAGACACATGATATCATCCAGTGCAGATCCATTTGGCCGGAAGGGAGACTATCTGTTTTTCTGATTGTCCCCTTCCCCCTCATTTTCAAAGCGTTTTAAAGGAATCCCACTGGATTCAAAATGACACTCCGATTTTGCTGAAGTGATGGTCTTTGTGTATTTGTATGGGTGATAATTTTTCTATCTTTTATGAGTAATAAGAACTTTAGGGTTTCTCAGGTGTCTGTATGGTTTGGAATGTGAATTGTATGGCTCTGCCCTATTACTGATCCTACAATGAGGTTACTTTTGTGATTTGGGGTCACTTTTCTTGTCAAAGTTGCCATCCTGCCTCATTGGCTCCCCCCTCCCCCTTAAATACATAGCTTGCCCCTCCCTCGTTCTCTTTGCCACTCCAATCTTAGCCCCATGGGGGCGCTGCAGAGCAAAGGGAAATCTCCCTCAGACAGCAGAACAAACCAGAGCGGGGGCTGGGAATGAATTCACCCTTCTTTAATTCTCTGCGGGGAGCCCTTGGAGGAAGACCCCACCAGGCCTGGTTTGTAGATAATTAATCCTACCGCCAGGGACCGCAAACCTTCTCAGGACGTTATTTCTGGGACGCAGTGCCAGGGTCCCACATTTCTACTTTTTTTTTTTTTTTTTTTTTTTTGCCAAATTGAAGTGTTTACACCGAAAGAAATTAACCAGAACAGGAGACGGTTAAAAGAAAAAAAAAAAAATTATTGAAGCTATTTTAAAGATGAAGATTTAGGTAGGTCCCCTTTTCTCTACGGAATGAATGGTGAGGAAAATCGTGTACCCACCCCTCAATCTCTTTTCAATTCCTAGGAAAGTAACTTTATCAAATTTTATACCAGTTGAATTTCTTCCAGAATGCCTTCTCTCATTCTTGATCTCTCCCCAGTAGTAACCAGTTGGCGTCACTTTGTGGACCTCCCTCATTCCAGCAGTGCTAGGATTACAGAAAGGATTGACTTGAATATATTCAAATTCTTTTAAATCATCCTTAAGAAGCTCTAAAGAGAGATTCCATGTCTGGGGTCTTATGTGTGATTCCTGTGGGCTTGGAGGGGCTGTGTATCAACCAGTCCTATGAGTTAATGGTTTCTGGCTATTAATACTCAGAGTAGAGGACCAGGCCAGCCCCTTTGCCTGGTGTTCCGGGCATAGTAATAGGTTACTAATCACAGGTTCTGGGTAAATAAAAGCTTTGTTACAAAATAAAATAGCTTGGTCTTAATATTACATCTATTTAAGGAAAGGAACAGATTTTGCCTCCAGTTCCCCCCAGAGAATCTTCCCCACAATTCAATCATAGCTGAAAAGGAAACTAGCCTTGGAATAAGCCCTGTCCTGTCCTCTTTCTAAGGGGACTCCAAACAGGAAATTGGTTTCACCTGTCAGGAACTTCTGGCACCTTGGTAGATCTTTAAACTATCACATCGCAGAATTACAGATTTTAGAACTGGAAGGAACCGTGAAGATAACCACTCAAGGCTTCTTTCTTTCAGGAGGACAGGATAGCCATCACTGGAGGCGTGTGGGACCCCAGGACACAACTGAAAACGGGTCTTCGTGGTTTGATGGTCCTGTGTTAGAAAATCAGGATGATCTGACTACCTGGGTTTGGAGATGGGCATCTTGTTTTCTGGCAGAATTGAGGAAAGCAAGGCTGCTTTGGGCTGTGTGTAAGTTGTAAACTGGTTCTCAGAACAGACTCCAAGTCACAGTGAGTATTGAGTTTTGATTGTCATCTGGGCTTGGTTATGCTTGTCACCTGTGCTATGGTACTCAACAGCTACTTTTGATGGGTATGGGAGATCTTATTTACCCATTAGTTTTATTTCAAATCCTTCACTTAGAGCCATTATAAACAAGCTCCTTACATTATCCTTGGAGAAAGAAAGGTGTTTTCTTGGTATGATTTAGAGAAATTGAGCAGAAAGTTTTGAGACATTAAAAAAAAAAAAAAAGATGATTTCCAGCCACTACCTTCGGAAAAACAAGTGTCAACATTTAATTTTGATCCATATGCTGCCTGCTTTTGGCCTGTATTACCCTGAGACCTTTTTTTTTTTTTTAGTTTAGAAACCTTTTTGGCCTAGCTCAGAGTTTCCCCCCAAAACACTGATTTTTTTTCCACACTTTTCTCACTTATTTAAAATGGAAATAAATATCCCTGGAGCTTAAAATAGAGAAGTGATGGGGGGGTGCATAATCATTTGTTTACAGCACTCTATCACTGTTTTGAATAACAGGGTTTTCACTTCCTATGAAACCTTAGCATGAGGGAAAGCAGCAGCTGGACCAGGAAGGGGATGCAGGGAGGAAAGCACTTGAGTGTTTGTAAACTCAGGGTGGCTGGCCCACCGGGCTGCTGTACTTAGCTGTCTTTACTACCTAAGGCTAGAAGTAGAAAAACTTGATTTGCGTGTTGTGCCTGCATTTTTTTTTTTTTTTTTTTTCTTCTCCACACCGCCCTCTGTACACCTGACCATGCCGAAGCCTATCTGAAGCCGGCTTGACGGCAGGGAGAGCTGGAGAGCGGAAGAATGTGCTGAGAAAGGGAGTGCTCGGTACTTTTCCATTCACATCTCCACAGTGGCTTTTCTTGTTTATTTCAACCTCCACCAGCGGAACCCTGTCAGCTGCCTGAAATCCGAGTCATTAAACTGTTCCCTGAGGTCAGACCACAGATGCTTGGTGCATGTTTCCTACATGTCGGTGTCTATGTAACATATGTACATACAGAGACACACGCACAAACGTGTAACTCCGCGGGGGCACAGTGTGAGGTAGGGGGGAATAAACATAGATTTGTTGCCAGAAAACCTTGGTTTCTAATTACCGTTCTGCCTGGAACTCCTTATGGGACGTGGAGCAAAACCACTTGTCAGGACTCAGTTTCCTCAACTGTGTGAAGGAATAACCCAGATGGTTTGCAGCACGTCTATCTGTTCTAAATTCGATACCTTGTGTCTAAATATATATTTATGTAACTTTAAGGTGGAGGGGGGGATGGAAAGGAGCTGAGTGAATGTGTCCCTGGGGTGGGAAAAAGAGTTAAAATGTAAACTTCTAAGTAAAGAAGGCAGTCCCAGAATCTTCACCTCTATCAATTTTTAACCAGTTGTAGACCAAAGTCTGGGATTCTGCTGAGTAGGTCCAAAAGCCAAATGAAGATTTTAAATGTTAAGAGTTGGAAGGGGCCGATTCTAAGACCTTGTACCTTTGATCTCCTGCATTCATAATCGGATGTGACAGTTCCCAAGTGTCTTTTCTGCACTAGAGTTCTTTTTTTTTTTTTTTTCCTTCTTCTGTTTTTGGAAACAGTCCCAGTCAGTGATAGGAAGGAGATGACACTTGTAAACTGGGCACACCTTAAGCCGCTGGGCCCCATGTGGATGTAAAAAGATATGACATAATATTCATATACATACACACACACAAAAGAAGGAGAAAAAAAAAGAAAAAACTAGATAGAGATTCCTGGTAAGAAACTTAGAGGTAGTTCAGCCATCACTGCATTAAAGGTAATTATTTGACGTCAGAGGAAATAACAGATGAGGAGTTTGCCCTTACAAAAAAAAAAAAAAAAAAAAGCCTTACTCTACCAGAACAAACTTGAAGGTAACTCTCCACCAATATTTCCTATGCTTCTTTTATCTCCATTCTCTAAAAAGAAAGGTCTAATGTTTCTCAGGCCTGATTGCCTAGCAAAGCCTTTAACGGACCTCAGCATCTTCAGGACATAATTTAAAGTGTAGCTCCTATTTATTAACAGTGACCTCCCCACCACCACCATCCCTCCTCTTAGACCTTCTGGAATATTGATGCCCATGTACAAGGAGAGATGGAGCCAATTACATTCTCTCAATGAAATACTATTGAGAGTTACAATATGCTAGCACTGGGAAGGTCCTTAGCAATTGTCCAATTCCACACGACTGAATTTATATCATTGGAAATTGAGGCCCACACAGAATGTATTTGCCACACACACTGGATCAGACTGAGCCAGGTCCAGAATTTTGATGTCCTGGTTCTAAATCCACTATGTTTTTCCATGGTTTATCATGAAAAGAGGACATGGGGTGGGCAGCCCTGCAAAAGAGCCATTTGCTGTGTCCTTACGTTCAGAGAAGGCCTCACATTTAGACTTTTGACATCATCTCCACTGAGGTTCTACATCAGTCTCAGCAGTACACAGACAGGATGGAAAGGAGCAGACCCTCATCCACAAGTTCTCTGTGTGTGTCCCAGGGTAGGACCCAGTGTCGGAGCCACCACAGGCTCCTACGGTACTGTGATTTAATACTGTTAATAAACCTATAATTATCTTATGAACAGTACAATTGCATTGTAATTGTGTGTATGCTGGTGTTGAAAATGTAAAATTTAATATATTTTTGGCCTAGAAACAATGATGCTACACTAGCAAAGAGCCCACCTGGTACCAGATCTTGATTTCTGATACTTCTGTGCAGTAATGGAAAACAAGGCTCCTTGGAGAAACGTCTGGTTCTAGATCTAGGACTGGGGCAAGAAGTATTCAAAATTAGAATGGAACATCTTATAGCATCATAAATAAAGAATTGCTGAAAAACAAACAAAAACTACATCGATGGGGCATATTTCAAAGAGACACTGGAGCCACTTGAAGAGCTCCCAATGGGCAAAGCTGGAAGATTTGGAGTAAAAAAAAGAAATCAAGTAATATTAGATTATAATCCAAAGTATAAAAGAAATATCCATGAATCCACACTGATATAAATTATTAAATAAATTAATAAATCAGAGAAAAGAGACAAATCTCCCTTGCAGAAAAATTCCAAATAATTTATGTAGATACACTGCCGACAAGGATGGGGGCAGGGGGCAGTGTATAACTCCTCACTCCTCAAGCGTGAGCTTTGCACAGTGACTTCCTTCCAAAGAGTACAGTATGGGAAGGGAGGAAAGGAGGGAGGGAATCATTTTACGTGGAGAAACCTGACAAACACTACACCAGCCAATTCACCAAGGTGAACATCAGCAATTATAAGCCATGTTGATTGTTATGTACCTTTGATCTGAGGAGATGAAAATGGCTTTTTACCTCTGTGGTCTTCCTCCCATACCCCAGTCTATTTATGAGAAAAGTCTCAGACAAATTTCAACAGAAAGGCATCCTACAAGAGACGTCACCAGTATTCCACAGAACTATCAAGGAAAGTCTGAGAAATTGCAGCAGCTGGGAGTAACCTCAGAAGATATGACAACTTAATGTAATGTAGTATCCTGGATGGGATCGTGAAACAGAAAAAGATAAGGTAAACCCAGACAAATCTGAATAAATGAGGAGCTTTAGTTAATAATATTGTATCAGTGTTGTTCCATTAGTTGTTACAAATGTACCATAGTAATATAAAATGTTAATAATAATGGGGAACTGGGTATAGGGTTTTTCTCTGCGCTATCTTCTCAATTTTGCTGTTTAAAAAATATTTGGGGAGGGCATATCTTTATTTATTTATTTTTCAATACCAGAAACCTCCAAAAATGAGCTAGGTCTCTTGAAATCTGAGAGATTTTCTTCCCAGTCAACCATGCCCCCCAGATAGAGTCAGGAAAATGAGGGAACCTGCGTTTATTCTTTTAGTTTACTAAATTGAAAGCAATTTAGCTAATTTCTCTGTGTCACCATCTGGACACAGAACTGTGAGGAGAACACGTAGGAAGCACCAAAGGCCAAGTGTTGCCGTGGTGGTGGATGACTCAAGGCACCTCATCAATCTGCTTACTCCACATTTCTTTCTGAAAATCCTCCACGGAAACAAGGCCCTGAAAGATCTAGCCATCAGTCCATAATAGACATATAATACTTAGGGATTCATCACTGAGGTTGGGGGAGCCTCAAGACCTTCCTAGAATGTCTGGTATCTCATTGTACAACTCCAAAAGAACTGTGGATCTCATCAGAGTTTAACTCTGGGTCTAGAGAAGAACACTAACTGGACCCTATAACTCTATGAATTTGTCTTCATTGTCTGAATATGACCCCATTACCTAAACTAGAAAAATCCAGAGAGGGAAATGGTTTGCCAAGACTATCCCACAAATTAGTGGTAGAGTTGCTTCCCATCAACCAGTCCACCCTGAATCATTTATTTTGCTGTAGTATTCCCTTTAGTAAACTAAGGACTGCTATTGCATTGATATACATTATTTCAGAAGTGCCTCATTCATTTCTAACCACCTGTCAGTTACCAGTGGTGTCCAGTTCCAATGTGAGCTTAAGTGTCTCTTCCTTCTTTCCCTTCACCTTTTCCCACTTGCATCAGCCTCTCTGCCAAGTGGTTATAGATCTTTGAACCAACACTGATATTCACTATGGAGGCTGACATCTAAATTCTTCTTGGTGAAATGAGGTAAGACTGAATGCTATCATAGTCCAATTTGGTTATCATTACTGTCAGCAATCTGTTTGGTTACATGTCTCAAGAATCATAAATGTAGTCATGCCCTGTGACCCAGTAATTCCACTTCTAGGAATCTATCTTCAAGGCATAATTCAACATATAGGGGAAAAAATCTTTGAATGAATATATGCATTCAAGCATTATATCTAGCAACAAAAAAGTTGAACAACCTACATGTTCCATCATGACTGGGTTGGAGGGAAGGGTATTGGATGGAGAATGGTTAAATATAATACAACTAATTTTTAAAAATTAGAATTGGAAAACACTTATGGTAACAGGTAAAGTGAAAAGCAGTATATATATATGTATGTAGTGTATTTATAACTATACATATGTATGTAGTATATTTATTTACTATACATAAAAAATAAACTGGATATAAACAAAAGTACACAATTAACAAAAAACTATTTACATGGGCTGTCTTAGGGTAGTAGGATTATGGATGCTTTTTTCTCCTTTTATTCTTTTCTTTATCTTCCAAACTGTGTAATGTTTATATATTAGTTTGATTTCCATCTATCTCACAAGCACACACTCAAGACACTGAAAAGCCCTAAGTGAAATCTTTTCAATGCAAGCAATTAGTCCTCTAATTCACAGTTTTGAATGTTTGACCTAAAGTTGAAGCCTCCCACATCTTTAGGGCCTAGAGCAAAAGTGAGAACTGCCCACTCATTCTTGGAGAAGACCTTTCACTCTGGGATCCACTTGTCTCCACACCAACAAAACCTCACCCTTTCTGAGCACGTTGACCATAATGAGATTAAATAGATCCTGTAAATCTTTGATCTGTCTCTGCCTGCTGGGTCTCAGTGTACTTATCTTGTTTGTTGGTTATTTCACAGCTTTTGAAAATGTTAAAAGAGTTTCCTGGGGCTTCCCTGGTGGCACAATGTTTAAGAATCCTCCTGCCAGTGCAGGAGACACCGTTTCGAGCCCTGGTCCTGGAAAATCCCACATGCCACGGAGCAACTAGGCCCATGTGCCACAACTACTGAAGGCCGTGTGCCACAACTACTGAAGCCCGTGCGCCTAGAGCCCATGCTCCACAGCAAGAGAAGCCACCGCAATGAGAAGCCTGCGCACCACAACGAAGAGTAGCCCCTGCTCGCCGCAACTAGAGAAAGCCCGCGCACAGCAACAAAGACCCAACACAGCCAAAAATTTTTTTAATTAATTTAAAAAAAAAAAGGGTTTCTTGGTTACTTTACTGTCTCCATGAGGCCACCCAGGAGATCTCCTGGTAAAAAGACATTCTTTGAGATGCTTCTGGGGCTACAGGAGATTTGGTTTTCTTTTCTTTTTTTTTTTTTTTTTGCGATACGCAGGCCTCTCACTGTTGTGGCCTCTCCCGTTGCGGAGCACAGGCTCCGGACGCGCAGGCTCAGCGGCCATGGCTCACGGGCCCAGCCGCTCCGCGGCATGTGGGATCTTCCCGGACCGGGGCACGAACCCGTGTCCCCTGCATCGACAGGCGGACTCTCAACCACTGCGCCACCAGGGAAGCCCGGTTTTCATTCTTATAACATGTTTGACTAGTGAATTCTGAGGAAAACAATTTAAAAATAAGCCCTATCAATGTTGTTTCCTTTAGAGAATCACAAGCTTGTTAGGAACTGGGAGTAGGTGGTTACCATTGTTTGAATCGCTGGTTCTTAGAAAAGGGCATGGGGGTAGACGTCAGGATCTCGGAGGTGAGGTAAGGACCATGGTTCTGTTAAGCCCTCTTCCCTTAAACCACTGATCTAATTCCTCATACTCAGCTCATTCATTCACTCATTCGCACAACACACAGTTCATTGGCAGTCTTTTGTGGGTTAGACACTATTTTCCCTGGATACTGGGGAAATGAATAGAAATACAACAGGGGATTCTGACCCCAGGGGACACACAGTCTACTGAGAAAAAAAAGGCGGAGAATGGTGCAAAAGCTTGCTTTAAGTCATGCAAACGATGGCCCCCTTGCCAGGCCAAACATCCTGAGTCTGAGCCAAACTCTCTGGCCTCCTCCCAGAGGCTGTGTCCTACCTCCTGCTCCAGCACCAGTGTGAGGCACCGACTCCCTCCCTGGGCAGGTTCAGCCTCTGGGTTTTTCATCCAGTGTTGATTAGAACAGGATATAACCCAGCTGCCTCCATGCACCATCCAGTAATACCCAATACCCAATGCAAAGATAATCCACAAGAGCCTGGAGCATACACAGCCTCACCACCACCATCACCAGGTTGGCTCAGCCTGCAGGCCGGAGCTGGACTGTGATTTTTACAACTTCGAGGGCCTGACAGGTTCGACCGTGAACAGAGAGATCACCCAGCATCATGCTATTCCAAAGCACACAGCCTCAAGTAGCATCCGCAGCCTGGACTCTAGCTCCCAACACCACCTCTGACAGGATCTAGACACCTAATAGATCCTGAAGCTTACTCAACTAAACCCAAGTTTACCCCAACCCTCTGGGCATCCCAGACCTTTGGATAATAAACTAACAGGTGATATAAGCAGATGCCAGCCCTGCACCCAGACCACTTTTCACAGCACCTTATTGCCAAGGCCCAGACTGCCTGAGGGTTGGGCCCATGTGCCAGGAGTTGTAACCATCTCCTTCCTATGGCACATGCATAAAACCACCAGATACAATTTCAGCAATCTTACAATTAGCTGGAAGTCTAGCAGCTTTCAATGTCTCAACATCGAGGTTGCTAAGAAACACCCACCCTTTGGAGGGTGAAATGCCAGCAGAATGCTCAAAAGAAAATGGGACAGAAAAAGATTAATAAAGGCCATAATTTGGGAAGGTATATTGAAAAGACTTGACGATGGTGATGGTGAATCAATAAATCAAGCACCTTAGGCCCTCAAACTTCTTTCCAATCCCGTCTCCTGTAAGTTTTCTACCTCAGACTCTTAGCATTCTCCAAGAACCCAGGCACTTACCTCCACTCCACACCCAGGTGTTGAACGCTGCCTTTGGTAGGCTAGAAGCTCCTCAGAGACAAGAGAACTTCATTTTTGTTGTATTGGACTTGCATCCAAAACATGGTGCTCACTTAGGACATGTCGACTGAATTCAAGTAGGTAGAACTGAAAGAGAATTCAGGGTGAAATCTGATGATCTGGGTTCCAGTTAAAGCTCCACAACTGACTAACTTCTGTGAGTCTCAGTTTCTTGTTCTCTAAAATGGTCATTTCTGTACAGGGACTACATCACAGGATTCCCATGAGAATCAAGTACCATAGAGGGGAAAGTACTTTGGAAATTATAATGCACAGTTCAGAGTGGTCGTTGAATGTGGAGCGAATGGACAAACTAATGAGTGAATCATCACAGAGAAGCAAAGCCATCAGGTTATTCCATAACTGATTTTGTGACTCAGGTTTTATCTGGGGAACAATGTATTTGAAGTGTCCTGCCTTGACTCTGTAACCATCCTTAAAAATGGTTATTTCACTTCCCGAAATATTTTAACCCTTTCAGTACAGGAAGACATAAATTACCGGGGAGGATTCATACTCATCCAAAGAGAATAAAAAAGATCAGAAAGTCTTTATGTCCTTGAAATGCAGAATTGGAAATGAACCATCTCCCAGTAGTGGGAACTGAAATCCACTATTAGATCCTCCTTTTTGGTACCTTCTTCCTCTTCCTCCTCTTTCTACCTTAGCCCCTCCCTACCCATCCCCTTCACCCAGCTGGAAAAAAATCATTTGTTTTGAGCCAACTTTAGTCTTAGAAAAAGGTATAAACAAAGCACAAATTTATCAGGGCTGTTTTCTAGGAGCAACAAGGTGGATTTCTATAAATTTTTTAAGTCTTGAGTTGATGGGTGAGTTACTAAAATAGGGAGGTAGGATAACTTTCTACCAAAGGCCTGACCCAAATGACAGGGGGAACCTTGGGCCAGCTCTGTCCCCTAAGAGAATCTGTGCAGCTCTCTATCCTTCCTACCTCCAGCTCTCTATCCTTCCTACCTCTGCAACAAATGCGCAACAGATCTCACGAATGTCGCGGTGAATATAAAAATGGATTAGGAGCAAGTTGGTCTTGATACGGAGGAGGAAAGAAAACATGAGCATGGGTGCTGGAGAGAAGGTAAGGGCTTCACTCTAGTAACAGAACAAGGCAATGGTTAAGATGAAGCCAAAGGGGCCAGGGCATGTATCAAGAAAAAGTTCCTTCAATTGAGACCACATCTGCCCATACTTACCAGTTTTGCCAGCACCAAACCCATGATCAACGGCTCATTTATTTTTGGATTCCTAGAGGTGGGAAGAAGAGAATACTGGATGTATATGGCATTTAAAAAAAATACAAAAAACCCTCCAACGTGGGAGGGCTGGGATGATGTACAAGGGCAGCCGCCTCCCCTATATGGTTCCTTTTTTTTTTTTTCCGCTTTCTACCCTTCCTGTTCCCAACACCTCTCATCCAATCATACCTGTGGAAGCCACATTCCTGCGCAAAGCTAAATCTGTAAGTGAAGGCAGGGGGATGGCGGAGCAAAGCAAAAGAACATAAAGATACTTCCCTTCTCAACTCTGAAAGCTGGGAAGGTTCAGTAAGAAAATGGAGGAGTGTTATAAGATTCTAGGGATCTGGAACTGAAAAGGTTGGAGAAACAGAAAATATTCAACTCTATTCCCTTATTTTATCACCTGTTTGGTTGGACTTTTTCAGCATGGAATAAACATATGTTGATATTTTCAGGTCTTACCAATACGCAGGCACAAAAGTTATGAATTGAGCACCTCTGCTAAGTACCAGGCTAGACTTTGCATATACAGAGAACAATTACAGACCTGTCCCTAGAGGAGCTTGTAGTCTAGTGGAAGAGGCAAGCATTACACAAGTAAATCCACAGATGAGTGTGCATTATAATTATGATAACTGAGAATCAGGAAATAAGTAAGGTGCTGTGAGGTGGGGGAAGGACCGAATTTACCCAATGGCCTCTCTATTAAAGTAAACTTTAAGCTGAGATCTGAAAAAGGATGGGTTAGCCAGGCCAAGAGTGCAGAGGAAAGTTTGCCGAGCGGAGGGAACAGAGGTCAACAATCCTAAAGGGGGTAGAACCATGGCATGTTCAGAGACCTGAAAGAGGCCAGCATGGCACAGAGAGAGTGGTAAAGATGGATTTGGAGGGAGAATCAGGAGCTAGACCATGTAGGTCTTTGTAGACCATGGTCAGAAGTTTAGAGATCGTTCTAAGTGTGTTGAGAAGTTATTTAAGGTTTTTAGGCAGGGTGATGCCATGATCTGATTTATATTTTAAGAAAAGCATCCCAGCTATGGTGTGGAAGATGAATTAGAAAGAAGCACGAGGAGATTCTTGAAGAGGCTGTGGTAGGAGTCCCAGGGAGAGATGAAGGTAGCTGGGCCTGGGGAGGTAGCAGTGCAGGTGGTGAGGCAGCAGTGCAGGTGGTGAGGTATGGAAGGTCTGAGACCTACTTTGGTAGTAGAATTGACAAGATTGAAAAAGAGATTGGGTTGAGTAGGAGTGGGTGGTAAAGGAGAGAAGGGTATCAAGAATGAATCCCAAGTTTCCAGTTTATGCAATTGGGTGGATGTGTTTCTATTTACTGAGTTAGAAACACTGCAAAGGAAGAACTTGCAGGGGGGTAATTACTGGCAATCAAGAACTCAGTTTTGAACATGGTATGTTTGAGATGTCTCTGAAGTAGGTGTCCAAGTAGGCAGTTAGATATTTAAGATCTGCTCTCAAAAGAGATGTCTGCTTTGGAGATATCAATTTGGGATTCGTCAGAATAGAGGTAGTATTTGAAGCTAGGAGAAAATATTGGTTTCCATATCAGACCAGGCACTGAAAAATAGAATAGAAAATGGTAAAGGTGGAATGGATCTTAGAAATACTCCAGTCTAAACTCGTTTCTCAACTGATAGCAAAATTGGGAGCTAAAGTGAAGCCATTGGTGGAAATGGAGTTGATAGGAGCCTAGGTCTCCCTTTTGGAAAAGCCCTTTTCTTGTTTTGCAATGTCTTGTCAACATTTGATATCAAAATGGGGGAGACTGAGAAATCGCCTATGTGAGACATAATTATACTGGTATGGCTCATGGTGTCATGTCTCTTATTTTATATATGCTATATGTAAACCACCACGTCCTCATAAGTAATTTGCTCCCCTCTTCCTTTCAGAAACTTGGAACCTTTTCTGCTGGTTCCCTACTTATTGAAAAGATGATGCAGTCATCTCAAATGAACATACCTGGGCAATTTGCTATCGAGGGGGTCCATGCCTTACAGTGGGGACTGAGCTGCCAAGGGACTTTCCTGTGCAGCTCCATCCTACTCAGTTTAGCACCTGTGGCCCCTGCAATTATTTAGTAACCGGACCATCTCTCCTCCCGAATGTGAGTGCCGGAAAGTCAGGAGCTACTTTTACTTTCCTTGGTATGTATCTTAATCTCGCCCTGGCACCTGTGATAAGTAACTTAGTCATCTAATACATGTTTTGAATTAGGGGGACCCAATAAACTGAAACCTTCCATTGGATTTAATGCACCTTTAGTTATCTTTCCATCCTTCCAAGTAAATACATTTACAGAGCACAATGCTATATGTCAGGTATGGTGCTAAAGGTTGCAATCGTGTTCAGTCTTTAAAATGCAGGCATCATGTAACAGTGGCGATCAGCTCTCATCCAGTATATTTAGGCTTATTCTTCTGTATACTTTGCATACCTTCCATCCAATTCAACAAATATTGTGCATCTGCCATGTGTATAGAGAGGTAAGAAGGGAAGCCTCTGTCACTCAGGGCTATAAGGTCAGTGCAGGAGAGAGATATACTGGACACTAGCAATGACAAGGGCCATCACTGAGCTACAAACAATAGACTTGGTTAAATACGGGAACGTGATTGCTTCAAACTAAGAGATCTAAAAACGTTTCTTGGAGGGGTGGAGTTTGAACACAATAATAAAATCATGTAAAATAATGAAAGTATCCTTGAAATAATCATCAAAGTAATAAATCTCTGAAATCATAAGAGCTAACACATATATGGGACTTAGTACATACTGTTCTAAAGTACTTTACACTTGTGAGCTTATTTTATCCTCACAACAATCTCATAGAATGGGTGGTACTGTTATCCTCACTTTACAGATGGGAAACTGGAGCACAGAAAGTAATTAAGGTCAAACAGCTAGCAAACAGCAGAGATGGGGATTTGAACCCTAGTGATGTAATACTTTGCTCTTTGTCATTAATGTCTCCTGCCTTATGAATGAAGGTTAGAACTTCAACAGCCAGGTTTAGAAGAGGGGGTGTGGGGAGGAGGGCATTTCAGACAGAACGAAGAGCTGAAACAAAAGCACAGAAGTTAGGGATACACCTAATAATGCTTTATTTTGCCTAGAAAGCTGTATAGTTTGCAAAGAACTTTCTCAGTCATTCTTTAATGTGCTCCTCCTTGTGACCCTGTGAAGTATGCCATGATTATTATTCCAATTAGAAAGATGAGGAAATTGGGAGCCAGGATGGGAAGGCACCAGCTGGGCTAGTGAGATGCAGTGTGAAATTCAAAACCCAGTCATTTCACTTCAGACCAGTGCCTTTTCCCATGTTGCAGTGCTAGCAACTAAATATATTCATTGCTCCCGGTTCTGAGCAAGGCTCCAAGCTAGCCTTTTCATATATGTTCTCATTTCATCTCCACAATGGCCCTGAGAGGTAGGTGTTGTTGCATTTCCAAAGAGGAAACAGTTCAATTCTGCCTCTACTTTTTTTTTGAGAATACTAATGATTCCCTATGAGGCACGCTGATTTTCGGGTTCATGCTTTTTCCACTCTTTGGTCCCTGGGAACCCCTGAGGCTGGAGTATTACCTGTGCTTGAGCACAGGCAGCTTCTCTAAAAATGGAAAATCCCGATTCATCTCTTAGCCAAATCCTTCCAGTCACTCCTGCATTTGGCCAACCTTTGCAGTGTGGTGAAAGTCAACATTTAAATATGAAACCCGGCTTGGTTTCCAAAAATTTAATTGCATTATTAAGAATTAGTTGCAACTGGGCATTGTGATTCTCTGAGGGGAAAGGCTGGGAACGAGGCTGACCAAACCCTCAAGGCTGGCCAGCAATTTGGTGCAATTGCTGAAATACTTGATGTAACCTGGGTCCGCACTGGTTGGCGGTACCATCTGCAACTCAGTTGAGTACCCGCTGTGTAGGGCAGAGTTCTAGGCCCTCCAGGAGAAATATAAATTAGTGGCTAGAGAAAAAGATTGGCTGTACCGTGGATCCAGTGACATGTATGTCAAATGCCAAAGAAAACCCATCAGGCAAGAGCTGGTACAAATTCGCAGCCAGCCCCACAGCCTGAGGCAGCAAGGGCTGGATTCCCAAGCATCAGCTTTGTTTGCGCATGTTCAGCCTGGGAATCAGGTAGAGAAGACTCTGTAGTCCTGTTGCCTTCCGGATTTGATTAAGGCTCTTAGGAGGGTCACGACCTCAGCCTCGAAGGGCAACATTGGAAAAAGACAACAAAAACGAGAGATAAGATGACTAAAGCTTTTAGTGCAAAGAGGAGGAAGGATGCATGGAATGAAAACTGGGAAGTTTCCATTTGATTTTCACAGCCACCAATATAGTGAAGGGCCTGGTTTTGAAAGCTGTTGTCAAGCCTTTCAAGAGTCTCCCTGCAAGCCGGATGCCAAGCCAGAGGTCTAAGATGATTTCTCTCTGTGCCTCTTGCCTTGGTGTGCTGATTTATAAAAGGGGAAAGCAACTGCTAGCTCACAGGTATTCTTTTGAGGATTAAATGTGGTAGAGCACAGTAAATGGCTCATTAACATAAATGGGTAGAAAATAGACTGTTTGATATCCTGTCCAGCTATCCCAGCCGTCTGGTGAACAATGGGAGTAGAGAGTTAGACTCATTTAACAGAAACTTAGAAATCATCTGATCCAACACCTGAATGTGGTAGATGAGAATGGAGAAGGCACCCAAGGTTGCCGAGGAAGTAAGAGGCTGAGTGGGGTTGTGGATGTGGGGAGGAGTGAGATCCTGAGAGCTTTGCTGAGCCCCTTGTGACATAATCTAATTTCGTACTGACAGGAGACATAGGCAGGGGTCTTCATTTCGTAAGCCAAGACCCAGAGGTTCCAAATGGAAATAGCATCCCTGAGATCAAAGAGCTACTAAGCCAATGAGGGGGATTCGAAGCCTGGTTGAGTTCAATCCAAAGCCCATGCTTTTGACCGTACACTATCTCGCTGGGTTTTCTGCTTCCTTGCAAAGACCAATTTTTCAAGGTTTCCAAAGCACCTTTAGAAAGCAGTGGCGGCTATGGAGAAGGTTGTTTTTATTTATTTAAAAGTCTGTCTATGAGTCACTGTGTAACCCTGCTTTATGCAGCTCAGTTTTACAGTCTAAAATGTCTAAATGCACCAGATGCCCCAGGCCTCTTTCACCCCTAACACTCTAATCGGTGCTTCACACCAAAGAGAAAATGGTTCTCCTTTGCCTCCAAATCACTTCTTTAAAATTGTCTGTATATGTTTCTTATGATTATCTGAGGCCAGTGCAAAGAGATTATCTCCTTTTCCCTACTACTAGCATCCAGCAGGTGCTTAATACACTTTCAGGTGCATAAACTTGTTTTTTAAATTGGGGTATAGTTGTTTTATAATGTTGTGTTAGTTTCTACTGTACAGCGAAGCGGAGTTCCCTGTGCTATACAGCAGGTTCTTATTAGTTATCTATTTTATACATATTAGTATATATATGTCAATCCAAATCTCCCAGTGCATAAACTTTTTTTTGTGTGTGTGTGTGGTATGCGGGCCTCTCACTGCTGTGGCCTCTCCCGTCGCGGAGCACAGGCTCCGGACGCGCAGGCTCAGCGGCCATGGCTCACGGGCCCAGCTGCTCCGCGGCATGTGGGATCTTCCCGGACCGGGGCACGAACCCGTGTCCCCTGCATCGGCAGGTTGACTCTCAACCACTGCGCCACCAGGGAAGCCCTAAGCTATATTATTCTTATGCTCTGCTGAAAATTTAGCTCAAAATCCTGATTTCTTCTAAATTGTTACCATATACTGCCATACATAGTACATTCATAGCACAAGGCAGTGGCCTAGAGAAGGGTTCAGATTCACAGGTGGCACATGGACCTTCCTTTTCACTTTTTGAATTACATTTAACAGCTTAGAGTCTGTTATGTGCCTGGACCCCTGATGTTAGACTTGAGTATTATTCACTTGCCCAAACTCAGGTGACTGCGGCAGCGCTGTTGGTTGCTGAATTAGTTGCATCTAGGTCTCTGAAAAGGCAGCCCGTGGAAAGAGCACAGACTCTTAAAACAAAGCTAGTTTCTTCTGGCTCTGACGCCAAATACCTGTGTGACCCTGGGCAAGTTACTTAACTTCTCTGAGCCTCAGTTTTCTTAGCTCTAAAGAAAGGGGGAATAATACCCAACTTCCAAATGTATGTAAGGAAGAAAAGAGATGTAATTCCCAGAACCTGGTGTACAGGGAATAACAAGCATGTCTCCAAGTTCTTTGGCCTGAGCGAGTGTACCAAATGGAATTGTTATTTACCAATAGCACAGGGGATAAATAGCACCTCATCTGGACACTATCCATGTCTTCAGGAAGTTACATCTTCCAATCCTGCCTTCCATGTCCCTCCCATACTTGAAAGTCCTGATGAAAGATTTCTGAATTCATCACCAATTTGGAGCCTCCTTTCCCCTTTCCTTGCCACTGGGATAATTTCAGCGACATTCTCATGCATTTCACTAATCCCCTACAATCATCCCGCTTTCAGAGTGTAAAGCACCTTCCCATCCATCACCTCATTTGATCTTCACAACAGCCCCATGAGAACACAAGCCAGTGTTGTTATCCTTCTGTGGCAGATGAGCAAGCAGAGGCTTAAAGAGGTTAAGTGGCTAGTCTAGGGTCACACTTCCAGATTCAGGTCTATGACTCTGAATTCTATCCATGAGCTTTCTGTTATACCAAGCAGCCATGGGATTTTTGCTACATACTAAATGACAGACAATAGGTATCCTGGAAGAAATAAAAACAGGAAGGTATAGACTGACAGAGAACAAGTCCGTTAGTCTGACCTTCCCCATCCCCCCTGGTCCCCACCAGGCCCTCGCCCAGTGTTCTTCTCTCCTGGGCACTCCCTTCTCAGCCTCTGGTCATTCAGGTCCTCCCCATGGTTCAGAGCACCTCTTAAACCCACGCTCCTCCACGAAGCCTTTGGCCAACCACCCACCCACTTTTTAATCTAAAATTTACTGAATGCCAGACTCTGTGCTCTACTGTCTTCTAGTGGGGAGAAACAGACAATAAACTCAAGAGTAAATAGAGTTTATTTTATTACCATAAAAACATTAGTTTTTATGGTAATAAAAGCTAAAAAGGAGAAAAGCAGAGAAGAGGGACAGGGCATGTGTGAGGGGTAAGGATGCAAAGTGAGGCAGACTGCTAGTGTAGGTGCACTGAGCAGGTTACACTAGAGGCAGAAAGGAGGCAAGGGAGAGGACCGCTTGGGTATCGGGGTGACAGCAGCAGGCAGAGACTGCAAGCACCACGACCCTGAGCCAGCGTGTGCGCTGGGTGTTTGAGGAACAGCACAGAGGATGGTGTCTCTGGTGCAGAGTGAAGGAGGCCAGAGCAGTGGGAGAGGAGGGCAGAGAGGAAGGGGAAGTACACTGTACACATCCCATTGGGCACTGGAAGAACTTTCTATGACTCTGGATGAGATGGAAAGTCATTGAGGGTTTGGACAGAATCTAAAGTTTATTTTCACAGCAGAGCTTTGGCTGCTCTGTTGAGATGGGCAAGGAGGGAGTATATTTCCTATTTAGGAGGTGTGATAATAATTCTGGAGAGAGATGATGGTGGCTTGGACTAGGAAATGGTGAGCAGTGTTCAAATTCTGTATATATTTTTAAGGCAGAGCCAATAGTATCACTGATAGTTTGGATGTAGGTCATGGGGAAGGAAGAGTCAAGCCCAGCTCCAGGTTCTTTGGCCTGAACCACTGTGACAAGTGGAATTGCTATTTACCAAGAAAAGAAAGGCTGCAAGTGGAACAAATCTGAAAGAGTCAGGGGAACACTGAGAACTCCAGCTTGGAGGTGTTCAGTCAGAGAAGCCAAATACACAGGCAAAGGACTATGACTGAACAGGCCGCTGCATTTCGGAGTCTGGAGTTCCAGAGAGAAATTGAAGCTGGAGATAGAAATTTAGGAGTTGTCACTCTTCAGATTTTATTAAAACCGTGAAACTGAATAAGATCCCCAGGGAAGTGAGCACAAACAGGAAGAGGTCTGATGGCTGAGCCGCAGAACACGTCCTGGTCAGAGGTTTGGAAGAAGTTTACCAGCCAAGGTGAATGAGGAGTGGCCAGGGAGATAGGGGGAAACCTTGATATCCTTTTTGTGAAGACCTGACAAAACCTGTCTGTCCTCTTCAACTCTTGGCTCACGTTTCTTGGGTGGAGGCAGACTGCAGGCATCTTTAGAGTGAATACACATCACTTCTCCACCCTCCACGGTGCTCAGCATCTAGGAGCCCTTCAGTTAAAACTCAGCTGGTTATCTTACAGCTGAATCACAAAATGATCAAGCGTAAGGGACCCAAGAAATCATCCGGATCTATGATTTCCCAACTGTATTCTTTGGAGCAAGGCAGAGTTCTTTTGTTTCATCATTGGGAAACCTCTCTTTTCCTAGAAGGGCTAATAAAAGCAACAGTGTTCTGGCAATCAAAGGCCTCACCCCTTCCTTCTAAGAAATAGTTGAGCTTTCCATCAGACATCAGACATTTCAGAAAGCTCCAAGGGCTTGGATCTAGTCAAGAAAATCTGCTAGCCAGAGGGGCTAAGGAGCAACATGCAACATACTGTTCTCTGAGAGTCCGGCCTCATTTCAGATTGATTTGAGAAAGGAAGACACCGTCTGCCATATTCCTTCCTCTTAAGACCAGCTGAAGGCCCAGGATCCTAAACAGGATAGTAGAGATCATCTAGTCCAACCACCTCTTAGAAAGATGAGGAACTTGGGCCTAGAAAGGCCCCAGTTATCTTGTTCAAAATCACATACCAAGTGTGTTGGATCCAAGACTAGACACCAGGTCTCAACTTGAAAATTTCTGCTCAGAAGCAGATTCAACTAAACTCTATGAGCATTTACTATATGCCTGCAAACATGCCAGGTATTTTTACGTGTTATCATTCTTAATCCTCACCACCACCTCTAAGACGGATCTTATTATCCCCCTTTTACTGTTGAGAGCAATGATGCTCAGACAGGAAAGTGACATGTCCAGGGTCACATGGCTGGCATGTTGGAAAAGTAGGATTGGAGGCCATGCCTGTTTGTCTCAGAGTCCAGTGCTCACCCCAGCACATCTGCTACCTTCCTCAGCAGGTCTGTCTCACAAGGTTATGTATTCCCACAGTACGAGCGACTGCCCCAGAGACCCTGCCCTCCTACCCATAGGTGACTCCCCTCCAGCTTGGTGTGTTAATGAGTGACTTAACTTTGAGTCCAGAGTGTGGATTCTGAAACCAAACTGCCTGGGCTTGAATCATGACTCTGCCACTTATTAGCTATGCAACCTTGGGCCCTGGAACTCCCCTAAGCCCCAGTTTCCTCATCTACAAAATGGGAACAATGATGTACTTACCCCCAGGGATTAGGATTAAGTAATAGAATGCGTGTAAATCACTTAGTAATGTCTGATATGTATAGCACATATTCAATAAATATGAAACGTAATAGTCGATGGCTGACTTTTTAAAAACCCTGGCACTGTTTTGAAACATACTGTCCAATGCTTCAAAATTCATTTCTGGTTTTTTTTTTTCTATTCTTTTTCAAATTCCCCTCTCATTTAGACTGCCACATAACATTGAGCAGAGTTGAAAAAGAATAGAAAAAAAAAATCATTTCTGGAATATGTCTAGGTGGGGAAGCCAGTACCAAAATCCAGACCTGACATGTTTTAGGAGTTCCAACAACACGCTCTGTATCAATTAGGGTTCAACTAGGAAAGAGAAGTGATATGGAATTAGATCTTACACAACTGATACAAGACCCATGTCGTATCATTATGATAAGTCCTAAAAACCTCTTTGAAATATCAATGAAAAGGTAAAAATAGTAAATACGTGGGTGTATGTATAGAAAAATTACTGGAAGGAAGTTCATTAAAATGTTCACAGTGGATATTTCTGAGTGATGGGATAATGAGAGGTCTTAATTTACTATCTTTTATTTGCTTTCTAATTTTGTATACTAAACAGGTATTCAAATCAGAAATTATTTAATTGTTAATATTTATTGTTCATTTCTTTCTTTCTTTACCTAACATCTTTTTTCTCTAAAAAAGCCACAAGATAAAGAATTGGAAACACTTATGATTATAAAGCTAATGATGGAGAAGCGACAAGAAGGAGTTAGAATGCATATGGGATAGGAACGTAGGGCAGGTAGTCACTTGAAATTGATTTAATTTAGGAAGTGTAATCCTCTGGATTCTGAGAATCGTGAACAGAAGATATCGTATCCAAGTGAGAGCTTAAAATAAAAAGAAATATCCAGCGTGTTGGTGCCATGAAACAGACACTCAACTGGGATGTCAGTGTGTCTGGGCTGGAGTCCTGGCCCATCTTCAGGAACTGACTGCATCTCACCCTCCCTGTGACTCCCTTTTCCCCTCTCTAAAGTGAGAGCCCTCTGCGTAAGGGGTTTCCTGTCGTGTCTGTGCATTTTATTTGCCAGAGCCTAAGGTCATTGGTAGACGGGCGACTGGGGAGGTTGGGAGGCGGGTGCTGGGTGATCACAGTGAGACCTCTGACTACTGTGGGGGAAAAGGTGCTGTTTCTCCTGCTCACTGTCACCCTGGCAACCCTGAGAAGAGAGAGGCAGACCAAAGGCAAGACAAGAAGTTTGAGGATTTTTTTAACATTCTTGGTGAAGCATGTACAGACCAGAATCTGATATTCTAGATAGAGCCAAAGAATGTCAGGCCTGGAAATGTCAAAGACTATGTAGTCCAACCCTTAAGATGGGGACACGAAAACCCACAAAGGCAGATCACTTGTCTAAGACCACACAGAGCCTGGAGAGAAACAGGCTCCTAGCTGAGTGCACTGGTCATTCTACCTTGGTTTCTCCAAGGTCCCACCAATGACTGATGTGAAGGTGATGATAATGACTGAGAGAGGAGGACCTTAACCTTGATGGGAACTAGAAACTTTCTTCCATGAGTAGGCACCGTAAATTGTTTAGTTTTCTTCAAGAAACTGATTGCCCACAGCAGCAGACCCAGCTTCTGATCAATAGTCATCACTCCTCTCTCTAGTATTCCAGAGGTGATCCAGGTGTGATCAGTCTAGACTCTGCTAGACAAAGCTCTTGGGCAGTGCCAGCCGGCTCGGAGCGTGCCCTGTAACTGGTGCCTCTCCCTGATAACAGATATGGACCTGCCTAAATTTGCTCCTGGATCTCAACAGAAACCACATAACTGGTCATTGCTCCCAGAAAACCTCCCTACTAGTAAACTTGCACATAGCTGGCGACTCAGCTAAGAAAAGTAATGAGCCAAGAAAAACCAAAAAGAGTATGGTTTTGATATACAGGATTTTATTACTGGCATTAGTCAAGTAATCGTGGGCCGGCCAATTTTCAAAGCAGTCTTAAAAAATAATCCTTTCCCTTGATTCCCAGACACTGTGCAGAGAAAGAAGGATGAGAATATAACCTTTTCAAAGCTCCTTTTTTCTGAGTCATTTTAGTAACTCCACGGACTCAACTCTAGAGTCTAAAGACTTAATCTTAAAAGATCATTTTGTGAGAAGAGGCAGTGAGATGTAATAAAAATCACACTGAACCTAAAGCCAAAAGAGTGATGATGTTTTGATGCTTCTATCTGCCAGGTGTTCAATCCTGAACAAGGCATTTCATTTTCAGGCCCTGCTTTTCCCAAAAACCTGGGGTAATATTCATACTTTTCCCTTCAAACTCTGTTGTGTTGTTCAGAGGATAAACACAGTGAGTTTAAAACCATTTGAATACTATTGTTTCATTAATTATAGTTTTAGTACAAGTTTTCAACAGCATTAGGCCTCTGCACAAAATGAAATGGGTCTCTGGGTATCAAATGTAGATGCACATTTCTGAATGGATTGGGAAAAGAATGTGGAAGGACAAAAAAAAAAAACAAACAGAAAGAAAAAAAGAAAAATTCATTCTTTTCCTGGAAAGCTCTGTTGTTTAATCCTATTCTTGGAGTAAAAAATCCTGGCCATGCTGTAGGGAACAGAACACAGCTTCTCTTTGATGTCACCCTCACCCCACAGCCAGTATCACTTCCCTTTTTTCCCCAACAGATTCAAAACCCTCATGTTTGGGCTTCTCTGGTGACCAAGATAAACGTTTAAATCCCCTGCGATCATGTATTATAACCTAAACAACCAAAAGGAAGACAGAGAAGGAAGAGGAGAGAGAAGAAAGAAAGAGGTAAGGTTGTATTCTTTGGAAGGAGGATGTTTAGTGAGCCTTATATTTTAGTTTAGAGCCAAATAGTCTTTTTTCAAACAGAGAAGTTTAGTGTAACTCCAGACAGGAGCAGGCAGGAGCAGAAACGTGAGTGCTACTCTCCAGCTAGTGATATTACCACCCATTTGTGATTCCTGAGAGAGAACAGAGGAGCAAGCCAGGCCTTAACACCCCACCTGGCATCAGTGAGCATGGACCTGGCCTTTCAGGTCCAGTCCTTCTAGGGATGGGGCTCTCTCCTTCATCTTGGGTTCCACCTGAAGTCAGGGTGAGTCCTACAAAGATTACGAACACTTCTTGATCCACACGGACCAAGCTGCCATGCCTGCCAGCGTCGGGCTGCACTCCTTCATCCAGCCAGCAAATCAATGCAAACCCAAGATGAGGCATGATGAGAGTTAGGGGAGGAAACCTCTCTAGTGGCTCCTTTACCGTGTCATTCTTTAACTCATGAGTCACTCTCCACACCCCACCGTGCACACCAGGACTCAACCGCCTTACCACATCTGGCCAGATGCTACAAATGCTGCCTCCAGAGGCGATGACAGCTCGACATGGTCCTCTCCCCATTGTATTTTAGATCTTCCTGTGCATCGTTTTTCAAGTGGTCAGTTCTCCGCTGGAGGGAAAGACAAGCCTGGTACAAGACCAAGCCGGTGATCATTAGCCAGCTCTGTGCCTTGAGCAATGCGTGTGTTGTTATACTAATCACTTGATTGATGCAGGTTCGGTTGGGAAATACTACATTTTAAGGAAGTGCAACCTTTAACTTCTGAGTTGGAGCAGGCAGCATGCCAAGGGAAGGAGGACTGGATTAAACTAGAGAACAATTCTCTGAGCCATGGGCATTGAGCTGGGCACAAACCAAGCCGGGTCCCGGGATTCTCGGAGGATCCAGGAAGAAGTGGGCAGGCAGGTAAGGGTCGGGCACCACAGCAAATACCAGCTAGGTGATCTTGCCCCCTCCTGTGTGCCAAGTCCAGGTCTGGGCATGTCAGTTACCTCTACTGAACTTTTTTGCACACTGCTGCTGTTCATATTTAATCAAAATTTATAACCCATGGCTCAGAAACCTGGAATATTGGTGTCTTTAGTCTTAAAAGACTCAATTAGCCCATGTGCACAGTTGGCCTCTCTCTCTTCCTCAGCAGGGTTGAAAAACTTGTTTCTTTTTTTTTTTAATGTAAAGATAAAACCCATCACCCACATTCCAGAATTAGCCTGATAAGATTAGGTAGGATCAGAAAATCGTAAAATTGTTGGGTTCAGAAGGTCTTTAGAGATCACACCATATCTGAATCTGCAACATAACACCCCTGAAAAAGTGTCCATCATACTCCTTCTTAGATATCTCCAGGCTGGGAACTTTCTGTCTCCCAAGGTGACCCATTCCATGGTTGGTCAGATTTAGAAGTTGGGTGTTTTAAACGTATTTATTGGTTCAATTATAAGGAGGAATTTATCACAGCAAGAGAGCACTCACCAAAGACATTTGGGGCTGTGTGTAGGTTGGTGACCTCAATGGAGGCAAACAGGATCCATGACCACAGACTATACCCCAAATCCCAACTCATATAAGTCCTTGGTCAGCAGAGTGAACAGAAAAATATTGGATGCTGCACACAGTGCCAGGACTAGAGATATATTTACAAACGATAGTCTTAGGTGTTTATGATAAAGTTCGTGTGAAAATCCTTCATTGGTCACAGAGAAAGGAACTTGAACTGATCTCCTTTGACTTTCACTTTTAAGAGAACATATGAAATTCAGGTCAGTATCATAGTTTTTCAGACACCAGATAGACATTTAATCTTTCCCACCAGCTTAGTAATTTCTATAGGTTTTCTTCCTCTTGAACCGATACCTAGGTCGGAAAATCTAGGTATATAGACTTGGGCGCCTAGTACAGTTTTAGGACTAGAAGATTCCCAGAAGAAATCTTACCTGATTTCTTCATCTTAAAACTAGGAAACTAAGGCCCAGAGAGAGGAAGCAACTGACCCAAAGTCACAGAGCCCTTTTGGGATGGAGTCAGGACTAAATCACTGGTCTCCCTACTCCTAGTAGAGTGCTCTGCTCTTCATTATCAATGGTGATATGCTGAGTACGTACAAAGGGTGATGATCTCTCTAGTGTGCTTTGGGACAGGTGCTACAGAAAGTTTTATGGAATAGAGGAACGAGCGTGCCTCTCCCGTCTCCCCATGTGGCAACCTTGTGGAGGAAGGATTGCTAAAATGCCTTTTAAGATGTCAATACACAAGGACAACAACAAAAATACACTGTGAACACTGTCTAATTGTATCTGCATGCAAATATGTCCGAATGGTCCTCATCATAAGACCTACTAGTTACTGTGCATCTACCATGTTCCAAGCACTTTACATAACTTATTAGTTCTAATCCTCCCAAAGACTCTGTGAGGTTAACGTTATTGTTTTTCATATGAATAAACTGAGGCTCAGATGATGCATGGCCAGTGTGGCAGAGTCAAGATTTGGGGCCCAGTCTTCCCGGCTCCAAAGCCTGTGTTGTTTTCACCATAGCCACCACCTTCTCTAGATTATCTCAAACCCACTCCTGTGTCCCACCCACCAACAAGCCCCAAATATTTTCTATCGCTGGTCCTGGTGTGGAATCAGGTTGAGATTTTTTTTTTTTTAATTCTTTGACGATTCAACTTAGTTATCTCCTCAGGCAGTTTGAGAGGTATCTCCCCTTTCTCTGGTGTGTTCTTTTATTTAAGGCATCTTATAGAAAACAGGGCAAAGTAAGACCCTAGCATCTGGTGGTAAGTTGCAATGTTTGATATGTAAACATAAATAAGTAGAAATAATAACATTCCAAAAAATGTATTCATTAGTCATAAATTTAAAAACTGTTGTTTGTACCAAAACATCTTTATATTAAAAGACTATGAAATATAAAATCAGAGTTTTTTTTTTTTTTTTTGCTGTAGAATTAGGTCCAGCACCTGGTTATAAATTCCTTGCATAAATAAAAAATTTTCTTTAATATATATGTCTTAAAAATATACATTTGTTTTTTTAAATAGAAAAAAAATACAGGGATTAAATTTGCATTTGCCTTAATAAAGAAATATCTACTTTCTAGGTTAGAGTAACATTTAAATGCCAAAAAAAAGATCATGGATTCTGATAGATACAGTGGTCTGGTAAAGTGAAAGAAGATATAACTGTGTGACTTTGGCAGAATTATTCTATGCTCCTCTTAAAGTCTTGGGTTAAAGTCCACAAACATGGAACATCACAGTCCTCTTGGAGCTCTGCTGCAGAGGACGACTGTATGGCAGTTTAAAGAAGCCACAGCCCCGGGCCAACAAAAGTACTGTCTTCTTAAAAATGAAGTAGTTATAAGGTGCAAGAGGTATGATTTATACTCCTATTTCATACCCAAGTGCAAGGTAAGCATCCTCTCTTCCTTCTAAAATTCACTAGGCATTCTTCAGTTCAAATACACAAACAATTAGAATCAATGATAGAAGTATGATAAAAATAGCTAACCTTAAGTGAATGCTTCTTATAAGCCAGGCATTGTTCTATGCCCTTTTCAGGTATTAGCTTTTTGGTCTTCACAACAACTCAGTGAAAAAGGGGTTGTGATTATCTACTTTCCTAAATGCCCTAATTTGTAGAGCTGCTATATGAGGGAGTCTTTGTTCAGAGTGAGGCAGTGACTGCAAGAGGCTGGGATCTCCCACCACAGCGCTGCCATGCCTCCAGCCCTGGCCAGTGAGTGGGTCCTCCACTCTTGATTTTTTTTTTTTGCTGTACGCGGGCCTCTCACTGCCGTGGCCTCTCCCGCTGCAGAGCACAGGCTCCGGACGCGCAGCCTCAGCAGCCATGGCTCACGGGTCCAGCTGCTCCGCGGCATGTGGGATCTTCCCGGACCGGGGCACGAACCCGCGTCCCCTGCATCGGCAGGCGGACTCTCAACCACTGCGCCACCAGGGAGGCCCCAAGGGTCCTCCACTCTTCAGTCACTAGCCCAAGCAGCAAGGGTGAAGTCGACTGTGGTAAGTATTTGTTCAGGATCTTCGTGGTTTCAGCCGCCTGGATGCCACCATCTTCCTTACCAGACAGAGCTTCCTATTTTGATGGGCGAGTCGTCAGTCACTCTTCATGATCTTCAGCTGTATTTCCTCTTTAAGGGGAGGCTCTTGCTCCTTCAGCACTAGGCTTACCTCACTTTTCATCTCGGAATGTTTTGTTGGTCATTCCCTGAGCTTGAGTTATCTTTACTCTGCCAATGTCTGCTCTTATTCAGACTTGAAAAACTCCAGTCAATTTTCATCTTACCAAAACGTTAGCACCCACAGACCAGGACTCATGTCTGATTTATTCTTTATTCCATATCATCTTCGCAGTATATAGCAGCCTAAATGCTGAAAGAATAAACAGTGGTGAGTAAATGTTGAAAGAATGTGCGAATGACTCCCCTTTGAGAACTTTCTAGACTCAGCAGTTCCCTGACATCTGCTCTAGTACTGATTCTTTCATTCATTAACTCTGCAAATACTCCTTGAGCGACCACTACTTGAAGAGAACTTGAAGTCCTGTACATAGAATGGGAGTATTCATGCTTGAAGACTCACACTTTCTTCATTCATCTGTTTGTTTGTTCACTCAATTAATAAGCATTTACTGAGTACTTCCGATGCTAAGAACATGCCCTGAGTGGAGGCATGGGTGTTAAGAACCATGGATTTATACTGGAAATTCCTGGTTTCCAACTTGACTTCATCACTTAGTAGCTTTGTACTTGGGCAACTTTCTTAACCATTCTGGGCTCCTGTTTCCTTATTTGCAAAATGAGGAAAATACCAGTATCAACATCCTCAGTTAGCTGTGAGCATTAAAAGAGATCACACACATTAAGTGCTCAGTAAATCTTAGCCATTAGCTATTATCATTTCCCTGGTAAGTGAAACGAAGAGGAATTAGACATAACCCTTCTCAAGGAGCCGACAAATTCATGGGAATATAAATTTTTAGAATATGAGGTACAAATAAAAATGCTAGGGATGCTCAGATTAAGTAGAGATGATTTACAAGCAGGGAAAATCAGAGACAGCATCATTCCTGGAGAAGGCTGCATTTGGGCAGGTTTGGATACGCAGACGTTAGGGGAAGGGCGTTCCAGGTGGTGGAAATAGCCCAACAAGTAAATGGAGGTATTAAAGAACAAGCCCATATTCTGGGCTCCTGAGTCAATGGGCAATTAATTTGATCAATTACAAGAGACATAAGGGGGATGGAGAAAGAGGCAATGGTAGTAAAAAGGATCTTGAGAACCAGTGAGTGAGTTTGGGTTCCATTCTATGTCAACTGGGTGTGTATCCATGGTTTTACGTGCATCATTCACTAGTTTTTTCGTTTTCGACTGTGGATGGGTATGGTCATCTGTATTCAAAACTTTTTAGATTTTAAGTTATTTATGCCTTCCTGTTTGGGAAATTTGATCACCTCCCAATGTGCTTTAAGGTCCTTCATATCACCTGAGTGACTCAGTAGTGCTGTGAAGTCAACCACATGGGGAGATGAGGAAACTCACATGGACAGGTAAGATAACCTGTCTGTGGCTAGTACTTGGATGGACTGGGATATGAATGTCATGGCTGCTAATTGCAAGACTTTCTGTTTTCTGAGGTGGGGAAGTGCAAATATACTGCAAGATGGAAGCCAAGGCCATGTTGCCTGAGTGGCAGAGAAGAGACGTTTTGGTGACAGGGCCCTCCAGCTGGGGATTGTCTCTGCTGCCACTGGCTGCTTTCTTTAGCTGTGATTTGCAGCAGTAAATGCTACGCAGAATGAAATCAGCTATAGATATTTCCCTTCTCTCCTGGCTTGGCCTGGTGGGTATGTCCCCTCTGGCCTCATCCCAAGTTTCTTAAAGGGCTTCAAAAGAAATAGATATTGACTGAACTCTGGGGTTATTTTTAATGGAAATCCAGGCCCTCATTCCTCCTGTCCTCCACAGAAGAGTCGGGCTGTTAATCTGAACCTTGGGGAATCAGAGGCCCAGTTTGCTTTATTTAGCTTTCAGGGCATTGGATTTTTTTCTTTTTTTCTTTTGCAAAGACCTCAAAGTTCCACTGAAGATAAAAGTATCCTATGTCTCAACGTCTTGACCAATTTAAATAACTCACCCTCTTCTCCAAATCCTATCCTCATATTTCACAAAGTTGGACATTCTCCCTTATGTCTTTTCTTAAGCAGTTGCATAAAAAGGCAGTTTGGGTAAGAACCAACTTATGAGCCTACCCCAGAGGCAATTTTCTTAAGTAGTACATATACACACACACAATAATTTCAGTGCATTTATCTAACAATTTATCCAGGAGTTTGTGAGGTCCAAGGAGGAGGCTCTGTGACTAAGGGTTCTCTGTTCCCTAGACTTGAACACTTGTCCTTGCACATAATAAGTGCTCAGTCATTTGTCGATGTTAGTCATTTGTCAGTTAGTAAGCATGCAAGTGTCTCTCCACATGAAGAAGTGCAGAGGGACAACTTGTGGTCAACCACAGTGATTTTCTTTAGCTAGAATTTTCTTATGCTTTTTTGCCTGTTTCCCATCCCTTCTGACACACGCACACACACGTACGCACAAGTTCACTAGTTATGTTTTAACGTTTTGCCTGTGTTCTATTGTGCCAGAGACCTTGATTGCGAGTCACTCAAGACATTTGAAAAGTTTTATTTTGACAGATGTAGTGTAAATTATATCAAGCACACTGTGTATATGTCTAAAAAGTTGTCTTTTTACTTCAGAGTTGTGTGACCTTTGTCAAGTTAGTTAGATGCAGATCTATAAGATTTAGATAATAATGGTACCTACCTTTTGATAATTAAATGAGGTGTTAGAGAATAGAGTATTTAGCCCAGTCTTTGGCACCTAGCATGTGCTCAATAAACATCTGTTAGGATGACAACAGTGATTTTTTGTCTAGATAAACATCTTGGCACAGTGATATGCATTTATAAGCAATAAGCCAACTTCCTCTTTTTTGGTAAGATGTCAGATAAAAATCCAATAAAAGATTTTAATTATTCATGCACTTATTAGCTATAGACTACCCATTTAATCAACATATTTGAGAAGGCTTACAGTAAAATAGTGTAAACAATATCATCATTAACATTTGGATTAGGAAAAGCATGAATCATTTATTGAAACAAAATAGTTATACAGTCCTTTATTGACTTCCTAATGCTTTTTCAAACATTATCTGTTCTAATCCTTAATTTTCACAACTCTTATTATGGAGGCATTATTACTTAACCTATGTGATGGGGAGTAATGTAACTTGCTCTAGTCCTCACTGTTTAGTATTTGGTTTAGGGACTCAGAAATGTCCAAGAGTCCAAGATCACAGAACCACCCTCCCCAGTAGAAGAGCTAGGAGGCCTTAGTTTGAACTTAAACCCCTGACCAGGGCTGTACTCAGAAGATGTGTGGTTGGATGAATGAACACATCCCCAAGTATAACTCCTAAAGTCAAATGCCATAAAACTGGCATAAAACCCTACCCTGGTTTCACTCTCTTGGTGAAAGATAGGACTCAAGTGAAACTGTTTACCTAGACATGTCCACTCATCTTTTCAGGAATCAGCCTGAGGAACACAGGTAATGGCATTTAGTCATCTATTGAGTGGTTTGCATGGAGTCCTATTTACTTTGAGGAATTCGCACACTCTTTATTTCATGCCGTGAGGTGGTAAAGCAGGAATTGTTTGTGACTCACATTTTGCAGAAGAGAAGACTATGGTCTGGGGAAGTTGAGCTCACCCAGGGTGGAGTGGCTGAGCCCAGACTTGAAATCACCCACTGAGGCTCTGGGCCCTTTTCCCAGTGCCCTTTCCCTGTGTGTATCTCTCCCGCCTCCCACAGTCTCAGCCACGCAGGAATACTGCCTGCCTGAGCCCCAGCCATTGATAGTGTTAACACTGGTAGAATCAAGATAATATGACAGTCTTACGATCTACAGGCGGATCTCCACATCAGTACAGCTACTGTCGGGTGACACAGCAACACAGCACCTCTGTCTGTAAAATTAAGTTCCCCAGGAGGGAAGGAAAACACTGGTCACTTGTATATACGCTACAACTTGGTAGAATTGGCCTCATGATGGGTGAGAGAGTCAAACTTCTGCATTTTCAAGTCTCCTGAACTTTATCTAGTTGACCACTAGCTCAGCCCTTTTACAGTGCCCTGAAATTTTCCATGCTTGGCAATGATCTCAGAGAGACTTTTGACAGTTTTTGTGGTCATTGTTTTTATATCTGAGAAAAAAAAAATTTTCCTGATTCGAATTATTCTGTACACATTGCCCAATAAAATAAAGTCAATATACAAAATACATACAAAATATGTAAAAAACTACTCACTCTGAATATTCATTTAATAAATATTTATTGAACGCTGACTATATGCCACACTCACTTCTAAGCCCTAAAGATACAAGAGTGAATGAACATAACAGACAAAATCTCTGAACTCACAGAGCTTACAGTCTAGTGGGAAGAAACAGGCAAGAAAGACACGGAAAGGAAATATAACAGGGATGCTCCATGCTATGCAGAACACATTAGGGGATGGGAGATACAGGGCATGGATGTACTATTTAGTGGAGGTGAGATCTGAGCCAAGGCCTGAAGTAAGGAGTGCATCCTGTTGCCATCTAGGGGAAGAGTGTTCCCGGAGGAGGAAACATCATCGGAACGGGTCTTACAGCTGGAGGCTGCTTGGGTGTCCTGGGAACAGCAAGGACACCAGGGTAGCTGGAACAAAGTCCCTAAGGGGAAAGGGGTAGGAATCGAGGTCTGACAGGCAGCAGGCGAGCCTGTTGGGTCTGGCGGGCCCTGAATGGGACCATGGCTCTGACCCTGAGTGAGACAGGAAGTCACTGGAGCATTCTGAGCAGAGGTGTCACACGATCTGACTTGGGTTTCAAATGGATGACCCTGGATGCTATGTGGAAAGTAGACTTGGGAGGTGGGTACAGTGAGGAGAAGAGAGGTGGATGGATAGCCTATTCCAAGAGTTTAAGCCTAAAATGATTGTGGCTTGGACCACAATAGTCCATACTCTTGGCCCCAAATAAAGGAAATCTCTGGGCCAAATTTAAGGCTAATTTATCTTTAAAGGCTTGAACTATGGGAGAGAGTTCAGGAAAATTTAAACACAATTTAAAGTTATGTGACTGTTTCTACCTCTCTAGGGTAATACAAATAAGTATTATCTTTGGTTAGTAAATATATAGGCAACTTCCCCTTCCAACTTTGGAAAATAAAGTAACATTCCATATTACTTCTCTTGGTTCTTCTATGACTTGAATCATGAAATGGGTTGTGAGCTGAATAATTTAGCCAGTTGTTAAGTGATAAAAGAAGCAAAAGAAAGTAATTGTCAGGACTCTACAGAAGTTAATGGTAGAGTATGTTGCAATCAGAAAAGTTGAAGTTCTCTCAGAAATGTAAATATTGTTATCTGAACATGTGATAGAGGCACAAGTCACCAGATGTGGAGGAGATCCCACTTTGTCCATGAAGAAACTGAGACTCAGGAGGGAGGTAAACTGTCCAAGTTACACAAAAGTTAGTAAGTTTGGTCCAGAACTTGATTCTCACTCCAGCATAATGCCTAATCCATAAAAAGTTTTCCTTATGAATATACTTTGTTGCTAATGCGTTAGAGGGGTTGAAGTATCATTCACGGCTCCTCCTATTAAGAACCCCAGTCTTCTCCGCTTCTCACACACCTGACAAGAACCGGCTCCATCCGCATCATCCTGACCATACCGTCTTGGTTCCTTCATCTCCTCTCTCCCTGTCTCACACTCTATCCTCACATAACCCCATGGGGATTAGCTGTCTTCTGCTCCGTTTTACTTGGGGAATCTGCCTGCCTGGCTTGTACACTCTCACTCCACAGAGAGGGAGAAGCTAAGCAGACGATACCTGGAGGTCCTGATGGGTCAGGAGAACTCCCCAATTTTAATGTTTTTGTTCCTTCACAAAAAGGAGTCACATTTTCAAGCCCTGGAATTTCAATATGTGGCTTTGCTCCCACTACTTTATATGTACTCATGCATTAATTTTCTCAGGAAGGAACACAGTGTGAATTTGAATGTCAAAAAATGCATAGGATTCTTTTTATTATGTCTATGGTAACACAAATTTGGAAAAAAAAAAAAAAAACTTGAAAACAAGGATCAGTCAGCTCAGAAAAGCACTAGAAAGCTAGACCCAGCTCTAGGACTCAGTGGCTTTGTCACCTTCATTGAGGCCATTTTCCTTCAGGAACTCTACCATCTGACCTATGAAATGAAGGGAAGAGGAGATTGGAGTTTGCTGCCAGCATCTGCTGGGGCATCTCAAAGCCTCGTTCCTAAGACTTTACCATGCACATGCCAGACTTTTCTTTACATCCCCAGGCCGTTTATGCAGTCCCTTCCTCACCCTACAATCTCAACATCCTCCTTCATAATCTCAAATTCTGTGACTCACACTCAGATGAATCCATATTTACTGAGAGCTTCTCTTGTGCTCACCGCTGTACTGGGCACTGCAAAGTAATGAAAAAGGAACATAAGGCATCCTTTCTTCCCTTAAGGAAAATTAGTTGAAAGAGAGGCCTTTTGGCATTAGTGAAAATTTTGCATTATAGATTTTTTTAAGGAATGAAGTTTTAGTGTCTCTATGCACCTTTCATAGCTCAAAATAAACCCAGAAAGATCTGCTTAGGAAAAAGCACTTAGAGGAATGCTTTAATTAATCCACCAAAATGCTTTGAAATGAACAAATCAAGGGCTTTTTGTAAATGGGGGGGATCAGAGAGTCAGAAAACAATTGATTCTCTTAACTATCTGAAACATTTTTGTCATAGTTTTACAATATTAATTTGTTCTATTATGGAAGAAAAAATAACAATCTAGATATTTTCTGAGGGATCACATTTTCAGAATGATTGGAATCTAAAATCTGAATGAAAAGTACAATCCCTTTGCCTGAAATACTTTGTTGCTCCATTCTACTTGTCAAGATTATAACCATCTTTGAAGGTTGAGTTCAAATATTGCCTCATTCATCACATCACCATCACCATCACCATCACCATCATCGTTCCCTCTTTTAAATCTGCATCGTTGACCATCTGCGCTGCCTTACAGCACTCATGACCTCTACCTTCCCTCATAGCGATTTGAGTACCTGACATCTTTTGTCCTGGGCTGGGCTCTCTGGAGCAGGGAGCATGTCTAATTCATCTGCTCACACTGTGCCTTGTAAGTAGCAGGATTCTGCATGATGTTAGAGCAATGGTCTGGTTGCCATTCTGTAATGGATGACTGTATCAGTTGGGGTACAATTTCACCTGTTCTGCAAGAGACCGAAAATAGTAATGGCTGAAACAAGTTAGAAATTTCTTTCTTTTTTACATAAAAAAAACTACTCACAAGGAAATTAGGGCTAGTAAGGTAGTTCTAAAATATTTGGAAGCCAGGCTCTTCCTATATTTTTGCTCTGCCATCTCCAGAATATTGCCCTTATCTTCATGGTATAAAATGGGTTCTCTACCATGTCTATATTCCAGACCATTGAAAGGAGGAAAGGGGGAGATGGAGGTCCCCCACTTCCACTTAATGCACATCTGGGCAGCTGTACACATTGCTTCCACTCACATCCCGTTGAGAGCTACATCTTCTGGTCCATTTAGTCAATGGTGTGCTGGATCACAGTCCCAGGGCATGTGAAGGCCCCCTGTGTGCGTTTCCTCTCAACTCCATGTTCAGTGAGTCATGTTGGCAGCTTGAAATCAGTCACAGGAGAATTGACACCACAGAAATTGGCAAATGCTATGAATCAAGGCTTTTGTCTCCTTCCATGAGAGCTGATTATTAAAATTTACTTATAATCTGCTACACCTAGCTGCAAGAGAAGCTGGAAAATGTAGTCTTTTTTTACAACTCCTTGCTCCCAGATATGGAATTGTTAGCTGGGCAGCAGGTATCTAGCTAACAATTCTGTATATGGGAGGAAGGAGTTGTATTTCTATAGAAAAAACTAAGGAAGAATATTTGTAAACAATTACAAGTCTCTTTAAACATGACACCATCTGGGAATAGAGAAAAAGAAAATTGGAAAACCTGTTTTTAACTGAGAGAATAGATCTATCTCTAAGTGTATGTACTTGCAGCCTTTCTGCAGCCAACTGCCAGCTGTGAAAGACCATGCTAGAGAGAAGTTAAGCTTCTTTGTGTGAGCTCAAGGTATAGGTCTCTGGGCAGAGGATACATGAGCCAAATTCTGCTCATTTTTGACTATCTGTACTGTCCAAAAATGCAACACTGGTTTCCATCACTGCCAGTGTCCAGGCAGGAGCTGGATGATCATGTACAGGGTTCCCATAGAGGAGATTTCATTGTGACTGGAGGTTCCCCTCACCATCTCCAAGTCTCTGTTCATGCTTCAGATACTCTTCCTGACCCCTCAGATTCTTAGGGCTTCCAGTACTTTCCTTTGTTACACTTACCACGGTTGTAATTATTACTATACTAATTCAGTCGATGTCAGTCTCCTCAACCAGACTGCAAGAGAAGCAACTGAGTTGTTTTACTCACCGTTGTGTCTGCTACATGGAGCAAAGGGCATGGCCACTAAGGGCACTCATTAAATGCGTGCCAAATGGAGGCTGAATGCTGTGACATATCATTTGTGAAAGTGCCTTGTAAACTGCTCACAATAATTATTCTTTAGAAATAAGGTACTGAGATACAAAACAGAACAGAAAGCAGGTGAAGGAAGTGGCAGTAAATACTACCAGACATCTAGAAGGAACTGAATTTGATTGTAAGTTTCCTGGAACTAAGTACAAAAAGAGAACACACTGGGTTACTGAATTTTCTTTTTCTAATGAGATATGACTTGTGAAGTCATCGGCAGAGGCCAAGTTTCCCTAGTGATTTATTAAAATGAGACCATTGTTTCCTCCCAGTTAATGTTTAAGCATGATCAAATTTCTCCTAACTTAAAAAAAAAAAAAGAAGAAAAGACAAAGAACAGAAAAGAAACGTGCCTTGTCAGCTGTCCGACCCATCCAGATTCCTTTGTATATGGTGTGCGCTGTCTCCACTTCCTCACTTCCCGGGCATGGTTCAGCTCACTGGAGTCTTGCTTCTGCTCTGACCATCCTACGGGAGCTGCCGTGCTGAAGGACCATAGTAAATGTGTCTTGGCTCTATCTCGGCTTCAATCTTCTTCTTTTTTTAAGATAGATTTTATTCATTTTTAAAAATTTTTGTTTATTTATTTTTGGCTGCATTGGGTCTTCGTTGCTGCACGCAGGCTTTCTCTAGTTGCGGTGAGCGGGGACTACTCTTCGTTGCGGTGTGCGGGCTTCTCTTGTTGCAGAGCATGGGCTCTAGGCGCGCAGGTTTCAGTAGTTGTGGCATGTGGGCTCAGTAGTTGTGGCTCGCGGGCTCTAGAGTGCAGGCTCAGGAGTTGTGGCACATGGGCTTAGTCGCTCCATGGCATGTGGGATCTTCCCGGACCAGGGATCGAACCCGGGTTCCCTGCCTTGGCAGAAGGATTCTTAATCCCTGCACCACCAGGGAAGCCCTCTGCTTCAATCTTTATTGCAGTAGACATTTCATAATTATTAGAAACTCTTGCCCCTGCTAGATCATGTCGCTTGGTTCTGTGACACAAAACTGTACTGGTTTCCTTCCTAGATCCTCTTTCTCAGGCTCTTTAAAGGACTGCTTGAGCTCTGTTCTTCCAGTAAGTGTTGGCATTCCTCGGGGTCTTGAAATTTTTTCTTCGACCCTTTCCTCTTCTCACTCTACATAGCCTCCCGAGGAAATGTTATGGACGCTAATGGCCTTAATTACTCTCTAGATCTTAATGACTCCTGAGTTTTGATATTTAGAATGGATGACCCACCCGAGTTTCAAACCCACATATTTAACTACCCTGTGGATATTACCTTGAATTCAGCATGCCCCAAATACAGCCCATATTTTTCCTTCTTCTTAACCTTTTCTTCCTCACGTGTGCCCCATCTCAGTGAAGTGTCCTCCCTTCCACCCAGCGTCTCAAGATAGAAATCTTGTCATCCCCTTTAACTCATCTCTCTAACTCCTCATCCCCCAACACTCAACCAGCAAGTCCTATTAACTCTCCTTCCTAAATATCTCTCAAACCTGTCCACTGATCCCTATCACCATTGTCGCTACCTTAATGCAGGCCCCTGGATTTCTGTCACAGCTCTTAACCCACTATGTGCTGGTCTTACCCCAAGTCTGTGTTAGGTCCACTCTACATGACACTGTCTCTGGTGTATTTTAAGGATTTTTAAACCAGGGTACAAACCAAGTCAACAGACTTTTTCTGTAAAGGGACAGATTACAGATAAGAAATATTTTTGTCTTTGTAGGGCATATGGCCTCGGTCAGAGTTACTCAGCTCTGCAGTTGGAGAGGGAAAGTGGCCACAGACACTACACAAACTAGTGGCGTGGCTCTCTTCCAATAAGACTTTATTCACAGATGCAAATGGTGAGCCAGACTTGGCCCGTTGCGCATAGTTTGCTGACCCCTGGTCTAAAAAGCTAAGCTAGTATGTTCTCATCCACCTTTGTATGCACACTGTAGACACAGTACTTGACATACAGACTCCTCTATGAAACTTTGTTGGATGAATGAGTGAATGGAAGATGAACTAATAAGGATGGACCTTTTTCCTCTGTGGCCATATCTCCTTGGTCACAATATTCTCCACGTGCATTTTATGTAGTCAGTGAACCCCCATGAGGGGGTTTTCATCTGGCGTGCTCATCTACACGTTTGTGTGGAGCAAATACCGTCTCAGAAGTTTTGGTTCCTTTGGTGGTAGTGGTCAAGTTTTAAATCCTTTGTCACTACTTCCCAACCGTCCCCCACAGCACAGTGTTTTGTTTTTTTCCAAGGTATGATAGTTAAATGTTGGATTCTCCAGATGCCCTTCATATCATCATTACAGACTTTAGTCATTTTATTTGTGTGTGTATAGATGTAGTCATTCCTTTGTTCCATACTTATTTAAGCCTATCTTAAAACCTTTTTTGAGCAGGTAAAATATTAGAGAAAAAAACAAAACAAAACTCAGTTAAATCAATGAACAAAGCACTGATTAACCAGAGGGCACAGGTGAAGTTCCAGTGTGCAGTCAGTGGGGACACAGATAACTCAGATAAGGTATTGTCTCTGAAGGGCTTATAATGCAGAAGGGAGATAAGAAGGTGAGCAAATAATTTCAATACAATGTAGAAAGTGCTATGTCCTTTGAGGAAGGGATCAGCAAAGTACTCTGGGACTTTGATAGGAAGTGAAACTTGTCTTTAACCAAAGAGATCAAAGCATTCAAGCTGGACATGGAAAGGTAGGTATTTGGGACGCTGATATGTCACTAAAGGGTCTTCGAGACAGAGGAAAGAATAGGCACACCCACAAGTTACTAGAAAGCAAGTTTTAATGAAGCTACGTCCAGGGACAGGCTGATAAAAGTGCAGCCAAATCCCTTCAAGGAGGTGCCAAGTCCATTCTGGTCTGGAATGCATTGATAATTGGGACATTATGCTCAGAGGCTGCAAATTGACATTCTGTCGTCATCCCTCTTGGAATAGAAACCCTGATCCTTTCAAGTAATTAGCACCAATTTGGAGCTTGTGTGCAAAAATAAATCACAAGTGTCCAAAAACAGATACATTAAGTTCAATGGTTAGGAAGCAAACGTTCTTATTAGCTCCGCCTACATCAACAAAATCAGAAGCAATTAGCATTTAAAAATAGAAGAGAGAAGGAGAGTTCACAGTTCCCACTGGAAAATTATTATTTATATAAATGTCCACAATGATGACCTCCATGCACCCTTCCTGACCTCAGTCATGTTACTGCAATGGCTAAAGGATCCGTTTTCTTTTGTGAGGGTTAGGGAGGAGAGCCATGATTCTGTGTGTATTGTCCTGGTTGAAACTGAGAGGTGTGTGGCCTCTAGCACCCAAACAGGTAGGGCTCCATCTCCTCTTCACTGGGCCTCACCCCATCCTCTGTACGGACGAGAAAGGGATCTACTGTGTCTTGAAATGCTCAGCAGATCTGCCCCCAGAAGCCCACTTGCATGCAGCAGTGTTGACCTTCAGCCATGGGACACCTGCCTGCTGGAGAAAGCCTCAGTGGTCCACCCTGAGGAAGGGTGGCAGCTCCCAGGAACCCAGCAGTGCACGCTTTGTAGTGGCCCTTGACGCACTCTCTAGGACATGGAATGTCTCAGTCAAGGATGGAGTCTCACCATTGGCGTTCGGTATCAGACTGCAGAGGCAAACTGAGCACGGAGCACCTGAGGGACTGAGGTGTGATAAAGAGCGCTGGCTGCTGGCTCGACAGGACTCTAAGTCCAGGCTGTGTCACTAACTTGCTCTGTAAACTTGGTCAAACCACTAGCTCTTTCTGGGCCTCATTTTCCTCATCCTTAAAATTAGGGGCTGAACTGGGTTACCTTTTTGCTTTATTCCATATGGTTTTTTTTACCCTTTAAAAACTCAAGCTTTTTTCTGCCTCTTTTTATCCCCCTGTTTGGAAACATGTAGTGAATGGCAGGCTGGAAGGTAAGGTGTAGGACGCAAATATTTTTCTATTCCTCAAAAATGTGTGAAAATATACCCCATACTCCCTTCCCCCAAAGGACTGTGGCTTTAGGAACACAGGACTGGCAAGGAAGACACAGAAGGTCCACTTGGCAGGGCCAGGGCAGAACCCAGCAGATCGCCATCAGCCTGAGAAACAAACATCACATTTAAAGTTGGGGGAGGGGGGCTTCCCTGGTGGCGCAGTGGTTGAGAGTCCGCCTGCCGATGCAGGGGACACGGGTTCGTGCCCCGGTCCGGGAAGATCCCACATGCCGCGGAGCGGCTGGGCCCGTGAGCCATGGCCGCTGAGCCTGTGCATCCGGAGCCTGTGCTCCGCAACGGGAGAGGCCACAACAGTGAGAGGCCCACGTAACGCAAAAAAAAAAAAAAAAAAGTTGAGGGGGTTCTTCCCTCGGGGCGCAGTGGTTAAGAATCCGCCTGCCAATGCAGGGGACATGGGTTTGATCCCTGGTCTGGGAAGATCTCACATGCCGTGGAGCAGCTAAGCCCGTGCACCGCAACTACTGAGCCTGCGCTCTAGAGCCCGAGAGCCACAACTACTGAAGCCCGCGCACCTAGATCCCATGCTCTGCAACAAGGGAAGCCACCGCGATGAGAAGCCCACGCAACGCAACTGGAGAAATCCCGCACACAGCAACAAAGACCAAGCACAGCCATAAACAAATAAAGTTGATGGACTTTGGAATCATTATGGGCTGAAGGAGGAGAGATTTGCTCAAAGTGGCAAGTTAAAGACAACTGTGATTCAACTTATTGGCTCCCAATCCTCTTTCTACCATGTCTTTCTTCCTCTGGCTTTGGTATTTCTAACCCGTAATCAGAGCCTAGGGACTGATGACATGTGTCCACTTTAAATAAAAATACCAGTTTTCTGTAGGGGTGGGGAGTGGATTAAATCTTTGACCATTAGTTTTTGTTAGGGCGTCACTCATGTTTTCACACTTTCCCTCCTAATTTTTCATTTTTCTCCCTTGTAATTAATACCAGTTTCCCCAACCACCTTGTACACACACAAATGTTTTTCCTTTTTTTGCAAAAATTAAGAGTTGAGCTAGCTCCTTCTTGTGTATCTTCCCATCTGCCAGTCAGTCTATATTCCAATGCCTCGTCCATACTTTCCTCGAGGTTTCTAATTTCCCTATGTACAGATCCATCTCCTCTGGTAAGTCATAAGCTCTTTGAGAACTCGGAACATCTTTGGATTTCTGTTTCCAAGGCCAGAAATGCTGCTCAGTTGTTGATTGAATACATTCATGGAAGAAAGAGGCACTTCATCCGTATCCAGATTGTGCCCTTGAAGGACCTCAGAGTGATGATAAGCTTAGCAGTGGCCTCCATTTCATCCTTTATGAGGAATCAGAAAAGGTCAGAGAATGGGCAGATCTGGCTTGGCTTCATTGGATTTCCTACCTTATGTCTCTATGGCTGTAAACTCATCAAAGAGCACTCCTGGGTGGCCAGAGTACACAGAGGGACCCTGCCCAGGCTTAGGAGATGGGGAACAAGAGCAAGAAGCCAACTCCTAAACTTTGGGTTGTCAGTCTCAGCATGAGGGCATCCCAGAGCCAACCCCCCACTGACTTTGGCCAGGGACCTAGGTCTGTTCACTGTGCATAAGCATTTGTCAATCTGGCCATTGGGAGGGGATCCTGGCAACAGACAGGCACCAAGGGTGGTACCTGAAACAATGTTGGATCGAGGGGCCTTTTTACTCAGAAGCTTGGAGGAGGAGAAGGAGGGGGAGATAATATAAAAATCCATGTGACTTCTGTCCAATGGTACAGGCAAGAGAGAAAGGAGAGGCTTCTTAAATGGTAGTGAAGGATGCGATGGCACAGGGATGAGGGAGTGAGAGAAAGTCCTTGTGGACAGGAGATAGAGGAAGAGTCTGGACTGAGGCTGGAGGAATGAGAGACAGATATAAGAAAGACTGAGAGCAAATACATATGGGAAGGAAGGAAATGAGGGAAGGAAGGAGGGAGGGAGAAAGGAAGGAAGGAGGGAAGGAGAGAGGGAACGAATGAAAGGACATTAAAATGTTAAAAAGAGAGAGGCACAGACATCAGGAGAAAAAATCAGAACTAGGTTGGGAATGAAAGAAAACTGTGAGGAGAGAGAAGAGGGATGCAGTGAAGGAGTGTGTGTACACACACAAGACAGGGACAACTTAACGCCAACCTGACCTGCTCAGCTCAGAAAAATTTCGTTTGTGAGCCTGGCACAGGAAAGATCTGGACAGAGAAGGAAATGGGCTGACTCCTGCCCAGGGCCTGTCGGAGGAAACAGATCAATTAACCTGGGTGGGGATCTCCTGTGCCAGGCCTGGCACTGCCAGCTCTCAGTGCCCAGCTAGGCCAGGCCAAGGACTCTCATGTGATCCTTGAGCTATTAAAAGTCCATCAGCTGCAGGGCAGAATCAGCCTTTTATGCTGAGAAAACCCCTCTTCCCATGCGGACATCACTTCCGATGGCCCAGCATCCACCTCTCAGCCAGGCCCAGCCCTGGACCCAGTAAACCCGCACCCCTTGGCCTGGGGATACTGACCATTGGCAATCTGAGCAGGTTTCGAGGACCCTCTGGGGTCCAGCACAGCTTGGAACATCCAATTGATGAAGTGATCTTAGGGCATATTTGTGGGTGGGGCAGGAGGTGTCTGGGGCAGAATGTTCCCTTAGATCTTGGATCACTGGGTGCACGTTGTAGGGAGAAAGATTTCAGCACCAGGAAGGACTTTGAAATCAAAGCTAGACAAAGCTGGATTCATTAATTTGTACATTTGTTATTTTTCCAACAATTTTTGAGCATCTACAATGGGTGGGGCATTGTGCTAGAGGCTGAAGAGTTAAGTAAACACATCCACTGGCCTCAGGGAGAGAACAATGGTGACTTTGCTTTCTCTACCCAATTTAAGAGTAGGAAGGTAGGCGTGGAGTGTGTTGGGAGCACGAAGGTGACTGATCCTGTTTCCAGGACAAGCAAGTTTTCCAGGAACTGCACGTTGGAGTACAGCCATAAAGGTTGAGTAGGATCCACGAGGCAGAGAAAGTGGAGGGATCCTAGACCAAGAGAATCACAGGAAGAAGCTGGAAAGTGTGAAAGGGGAGGTGGCTTACCTGGGGGATGAACTGGAGGAAACGCCTTAGTAGACGCACTGGCCTCTCTGGAGATAAAGGTGGGATGGAGGTGGGTCCAGATAAGGACAGACAAATATAAAGGCACAGAGACACCCCAAATTTTAGTCAGAAGGGAGCTTAGAGATGATGGAAGTCATCTTTGTCCTTGTTACACAAGTTTTTAATTTTAATGTGAGCGTTTGTGTGTGAAATAGGCTTCATTGAAGAGAATCCAGGGTTGGACACAGAAGAAGGAGGCGTGACAGCAACTCAAACAATTTCAAACTGGGGACTTCCCTGGTGGTCCAGTGGTTAGGACTCTGTGCTTCCACTGCAGGGGGCACGGGTCTGATCTCTGGCTGGGGAACTAGGATCCCGCAAGCCGCGTGGCGCGGCCAAAAATTAAAATAAAATAAAACGTTCAAATAATTTCAAACTGAATATGTGATTCCTCTTCTCTGAAGAGACCTGCTAGGCTGTCTTTACTGACTGCGTTACCTCGAGTGGTGGCCCCCAGCCTCCGGCCTTCTCAGGGTTTTTTCTCTGCCTTCTTTCTCGTCTCAAGTCTTCACCCAGCCCTCCAGACTGCCCGCCCCAGGCACAGAAAATTCTCTCTGTTGGGGCTCCTTTAGGTAACAGTAAGTAATCGGAGAACAACAAAGTCTCCTGTTTGCCCTGATCCTCCTTCCTTAGAGGGCAGATGTTAGCTTGTATTTGAAAAGTTCTAAATGCCCCCAAAAGTAAAAATTACCCTTATGCAGTTCTTTTTAAAAATTACATAACGAACTTAAAGTTTCCTCCTTCAGTCTGTTAGCATTTATCAGTCAATATATCTTCCCAAGTTAAAGCAAATATATCTCCCTCTACATATATATATACATGTACACTCACACACGTATTTATAGAAAAGAAATTATGCCTTACATATTGATCTGTTTTTTAATTTAAAAATATGTTGTGAAAAAACTTCCAACCCTGTACTTCATATGCAGTCTAGTCCATAGACTAGATAGACCACAAGTTTTCAACTATTTTCCTGTTGATAGACATTGATGACGCTTTAACCTCTTTGCTTGTAAATAACGCTGCCGCAAACATCCTTGCGTGTGAATCCTGACGTGCCCTCGTTATGATCTCTATGGGATGGATTCCTGGAGTTAGGTTGTTAAATCAAAGACTATGCACATTTAAAATCTTACTAGGAATTACCTCATTCCCTTTGAAGAGTGTTGTACTAGTTTACACTCCTACGGACAGTAGAATGGGACGGCCTCTTTCACACTTGCCCTCCAGCACGGGAACTGCCTCCTCATTTGCCAGATGAGGAAATGGCTTAGAGAAATGAACAGCTCTAATAACACACCTAGGTATTGGCAATGCTGGCACCAAGATTTCAGATCTGCTGTCACTATAAAATGAGATAATGCGTGCAGAATATTAAGGAGCATGCCTGGTACAATGTAAGTGCTCAATAAATGTTGGTCATGGCTATGATTAAAGCACACTGCCACAATAGGGACCCATCAGAAGCTTTAACAGCTGGCTCAGGCTGGAAGATGAATTGGAGAGGAGAGAGGACAGAGGCTCAGGTGGCTCCTCCCAGGCTGGGTGGAATGCCCCTTCTCCTGTTCTCCTAGCACTCTGTGACTACCTCTTCATGACATTCCATTTAATTAGTTGATTCATCTTTCCCCATAATACTGTCCCTGAAGGGCTAGCAAGTGAGAAGGTGTGTTCTCTGAGCTCAGAGACTGATGACCTATGAGCTAGGATGCTGTCATCCTCCTCAAATACCCCAAAGAAGTTTAAAGTGATAAACTTCTGAGCTTGAGATTCTTTCACTCTGTTATATGTTTAATGCCTGAAAGTTACCAAAGCGCTTTTACATCATAAATTATAGTGTGGCTTTTTTTGCTTGTGACTCTCCTCTCCTCAATCGGGATGCAAACTCTTTAAAGTAGGAATTATATCTTGAACTTATTTTCTCTTCCACCGTGAAAACTAGTGTGTTGAGGGGCACACAGGAGACACTCAGTACATACAAAGTGGGGGACAATAACAAGCCTGGTTTTGGATCTTGGAGGAGGGGTAGGAAACTGGTTAAGGAAACCAGTCCCTTTGCTTTAGAGTCGTGACTCATAGATGTTGATTGACTAAACCACCAAGTGGCTATTTGTCTAAAAGTCAATTTCATCTTTGCAAAGTAATGAATATACCCTTGGAACTACCCTCAGAATGATGCTAGCCTCCCTCCTGCACATTCACCAAGGCATGCCCCACATTCTTCAGCTGCAAGTTTTGCATCTGGGTGGGCCAGAGAGGAATGTCTGGGGAAATGGCATTGTAGAAGGTAACAGCCACTGGAAGAATTTGGCCCCAAAGCCAAGGACTCCTCATTCAATATGCATGATTTTCAGAATTCCTATTTTAATCAGCAAAACGGAAATGAAATTCCAATGTAGCTTTTAGTTAAAAAAGAAAAAAAACAAATTACAAGTGGTATATGATATTCATGCATACCATTTCCTCTGAAATTCTTTTTAAGAATTGAAGAAAATAACCATATAACATACTGGAAAGAACACTAGCCTAGGCGTCCAGAGATTTAATTTCATGCCTTAAATTTATCACCTAGTAGCTGTGTGATCAAAAGCAGTCAGTTCCCCCTTCTTACCTTATTTCACTCATGTATAGAATGAGTGAGTTGAGGACAGGTAAGCTCCCCTTCAGCTTCAATAATAAATGAGTCCATAATTCCCTGCTTAGTGTTGAAAATCCATCCAACCATCCATCCTTTCCACAAATATTTGTTGAATTCCTACTTGTGTTATGTCTATATGATTTGAGCCCTTCTGATTTGCATTGATAGGTTGACAGCATCATCACCCTTCTGAGAAGCAAGATTCAACATCTTGAGTAAATTCTGACCCCTCCCGCTCCCTCACCCTCTTCACCTTCCGCCAGCTCCCAATGTTTGTTCTTTCTCTGTGTCTATCTCTGGCCCATCCTATCCCTTCTTCCTGCCCTTCATCCTATCCCTTCATCCTATCACTCTTCTTCCTGCCCACTTGCTCTCACCTGAGCTGTTGCAAAAACTTCCTAAGTGGTCTCCCAGCCTCAATAATCTTCCTTCTCAATCCACTTGCATGCTCTGCCCAGAGTTATCTCCGATCTTTGATTTTAATCAATATTTTTGGAAGGTTTGTTGTGCATAGTCACTCTCCCTGGACCCTTCAGGAGTTCACAATCCAGAGAGGAAGGCAGACAAAATTAAAGAATGAGTACAATCCGATCTGGAACTGCAAGAGCGGAGGATCTAACACTGCTCAGTGTTGGATTTCTTCCTCTCCTCTCACAGAACTTTCTTCCTTAGTCGTTCCCTCTTCCATGTACCTCACAGCACTTTTTCTCATGCCTCTAGCGTCTCACTTATCACCTCCTTTTACCGTTCATTCTCCACTTGTCTCTCTCCTTGACTAGACTGTGAACTCCGTGATGATAGGGATCTAATCAACTTAAGCCAGGCTTCCAAGTCAGAACCCTTCAGTGGCTCCTTTTTGCCCTCGGGTGGAAGTCCAAACCTTCATACTGAGCACTCAAAACCCTTAAGAGTTTAGGTTTAACTATGTTTCCAACTAACTCCGCTCATCAGCCCATATCCAATCCCACTTCAATCCCAAACCCTCTTCTATTCTTTCCAAGAACTTTTGCAGAGAATCAGATCCACTTGCTCAGAATTAATTTTCACCTGTTCCCGAATACTTCTTATAGCGAAGGTCCTCACACATCTATGTCTATCTTCGGCAGATATTTTGTGAACCTTCTGCCTACTTCCTATATGATGAGCTCTTGGGGGCAAGTGCCCACGTCCCTTGGGTTCTTGGATCCTTCAGAGCACAGGGCCTACCTAGCGCCTGGCACTTGGTCTGACTCTGTCCTGAGTAGTTGCCACCTGCCAGGCACTGCACAAGCTCTGTGACATTTTATCCTCACAGCAGACCTGGAAACTGGGCTCCAAAAGAGGCTAAGTAAAACCTACTCAAGGCACCAGCAGGTACGTGATACAATTTAGATTTAAACACAGGTGCCTCTTAACAACCAGGCTACACTGCTTCCCTACGGGGAGCCCCAGTAGATGTGAAATGGTTTTGCAGCCACTTGGAGAAGAGGTTGAAGATATACTCAACAAGCATTTCCTAGTCAGCTAGGGAGATTTCTGTTAGTTTTTTGAATGAATGTGTTGGCACTTGAAGACTGAAGAGGAATCCGACAAAGAAAAAAGGTAAGAGTATTCTAGTAAGAGAATAAAATGTGAGCTAAGTCCCTGATACAGTGAATAAAGGGTGTTTCGGGGGAGGAGAGGGGAGCTATTTAACTGATTCACTTCCCCAGCCAGACGGTAAGCAATTGAGGAAAGGAAACGTCTTGGTCTGGCTCACGGCTGTATGCCTATTGCCCACGGCAGACTCTAATACAGAGCACATGTCGAATAAATATTTTGTATGAATGAATCTACTCAACAAATACTGTCTAAGCGATTTCTTGTGTGTTCGTGTAATTTTAAACTCACTCCCGGCCTAGAAGAATTTATTGTCTTTATCAAGTCTTTAAAAGCCCAAACCCAAACTTTCAGCCCCTGAAAGTGAAACCTCCAGTCCCTAGAAAGTTTCACTGACTGGCTGAGTAAAAACCATTAAACCAACAGAACAAGCTATGAAAAATCAAATAAGAAAAAAAAAAATCTTTCAGTTCCAAGAAACTTAGGTATTTTCAGTAATGTGCCTACTGCAAGGAAGCCTGAGGGCTTAGATGGTGTCAGTTTCATTTCCAGTAGAGAGCTTTGACCTTCTGTCTCCTAAGGAGAAAGGAAAAGGCCCCCACCTCTACCCTGCCCAGCAGCTGTGCCAGGGGCCTGGGTCTGAAGACACAAAGGGAACTGAGGCAGAATCAAAGAGGCTCTTCTCACATTGTATTAGGTTGTTTCCCATCTCCTTGTTCTGTGTTAGAATAAGCTACAAGCATGTCTGTGTCAGTGAGCATATTCAGATCACAACATTTGTTGAGTCAGTGAGTCAGACAATGGCTCAAAGCAGAGCTGGTAAGCGGGAAATTTAGCATGATGAAGTGGAAAAGGGACAGGAGGACAGGCCTGTTCCTTCTCCACCACATATGAGCTGGTGACCTTGGGCAGTCACCTGCTTACTCTGGGCCTCAGTTTCCCCTTTCATTTCTGACATATTTGGTAGATCCTCATTATGGTAGGAGGGGAAAAAAATCCATGAAAACATCTATGGATGTTTTTTAAAAGGAGACATTCATGGAAAGCTCCTTATGTACATGGGAATCTGGGAATTGGAGGGTTTTCCTTTTACTCTAACCTAGGGCTTCCCAACCTTGGCTCAGTTAATACTTGAGGCCAGACAATTGTTTGTTATAGAGGGCTGTTCTTTCCATTGTAGGACATCTTGCAACATCTCTGATCTCTACCCACCGGATGCCAGTAGCATCCACTTCCCTCTCCCCAGTTGTGACCGCCCAAAATGTCTCCAGAAATTGCCAATTATTCCCTGGGGGCAAAATCACCCACAGTTGAGAACCATAGGCCCTGAGTTGCATTCCCAACTGGGAATGACAGATTCCTTAGAATAATGTAGCTGAGGATGGACTTGGGAGGGTGTGGAACCCAGGCACAGTGTCTCCCTTCACTTGTAAGGGCCTGGGGATGGGGCATCTCACAGAGTTCAGGAAAGTTAGAAGTGCATGGGGTCTGGAGGCAGGAAATTGGCATTTGAGTCCCTACATTATTGCTGGCTGGCTTTTTGACGTTCACCATACTGCTAACCTTTCTGAGCCTGAGTCCCTATGAATCTGAAGGAATTGGTACCTCTCCTCCATGCATCTTCCTCCCATTCTGTCAGCCTCCACACACACCCCCAAAACATTGTTAAGAGGACCACAAGTTATGTATATGAAAGACACTGTGAGCTAAAAAGTCAAACGTGTTATCGCTCTAAAGGTTTGTTTTCCCTAAGAGAGCGCAGAAAAGGAAATTTATTCCTGGATAATTTTTCTGTCAAGAGCAGTAATGGTACCATTGCAGGTACCACCACAGCAATAACGAGAACAAATAACAGAGAATACTTAGGGAATTACTGCCACATTGCCAGCTCCAAGACTGGATTTCCACTGCGCTATGAATTCGTTAGCAGTTTTCGAGTAAAAATGAAAAGTCTCCTCAAAGAATGTGTCATGGTATTTATTAGGCAAAGGTGAGGATGAGCCTTTAGCTGTTCACGTACCTGGAAGTAACTTGGCCCTGGGCTGACTCTTCAACAAGGCTATCAGCCTGGAAGATGCCTCAGGGACTCCTATCTTTGACAACAGAGAACTTCAGAACTAAGAGAGGCTCCTGAAGCCTGGTGGTTCCTCAGAGTGGGAGTCAAGGGGCTCCAGTCATGGTCAGGCGTGGAGTGGGTGGCCCTTCCAACACCTCAGTCCAAAACCCAAATCAGGGGGGTGGTCCAGGGTGACTCTCCAGGAAGCTCAATTATCTCAGAAACAATCTAGAATTTCAGAAACCTCTCAGGTCGAAGGGACAGGTTCAAATTAGAAGGAATGATGTAACACACACTCGCACATATTTTAGCATATGGACCACTTTTTCATCCTTTGGGGGAAGTATAGAATAGTGGCTAAGGGTGCTCACTTCTGAGCCCTGAGTGTGTATCTTGGCTCTGCTCCTAGTTAGTTGTGTGTCCGTGGGCACCCAGTGGGTGCTTTGTAAATGTTAGCTGTACTGTTTGATGTGCTACTTGATGCGCACAGCAACCTGTGAGGTCAGTGATGTGATCATCTTCACACGGCAGGTGTGGACACTAAAGTTCAGACAAGTGTATCCCCACAGAGCACCCCCCGCCTCTTTGCTTTCCTCTTCGCCTTAACTCACTCTTTCCTCCATCTCTGCTATCTAAATGCCATCTGTCCCTCGAGCCTGTTCACGTGCTAGCTCCTCTACATGTTCTGCCTTCAGAGTTACTCTCAGTTTCCTCCAAGCTCCACAGCATTTTGCTGGTATCTCTGTTACACCAAGACACTCGCTTGGGCCATGGTGGGCAAGAGAAAGGACCAAGATAAGGCCATGACATGTGGCAGACTGTGACAAAGACTAGAGAGAAAAGCTCAGATGAAGAGCTCAGGAGGGTCAAAGGAAAGAAGGTTTCCTCCCTGAAGCATGCCTTTCCTGCTTCTCCCATCTGCCAGTCATTATACGGCATGGTACCTTTTAAAGGTCTCATCACTTTCTGGTTCCAATGGAAGTTAATTCCATATATGCTCTCTCCCTTCGGCTATGGAGCATCTTAGGGGGCAGAACAGATTCACTTCCACATCCCCCATAGCACATGGCTAAAGGTTGCAAGCACTTAAAAACGCACACAGCTCTGAACTGAAAAAAGCTTGCTGGCAGTGGGTGATGGTGCTGGATGACGGCGGAGATGATAGCGATAACAGGGAGGTTAACTGAACCGAAACCCAGCCGTCACGAAGGGTGATGTACGCACGATGTTTCGCTATGACTGAGTGAACAACAGGAGATCCATGAATCAGACCTAGAAACATAGCCCACTCACTGGCAAACTGAGAAGAAACTGGAAAATGGAAAAGGCATTTGGGTGGGGACTATCTTATCAGCTTGGGCCTCATCTACAGATTAACGTAGCAGTGGCCTATGGAAATATTTCCTCTGTTTAAAAAATGTAACTTTCACAGCTATTGAAACAACGTTATTTATTATGATTGTTCATTGAGGAAGATATATAAAAGTATCCAAAGGTACAGATAAGAGAAACAACCTCATCATAGCAAGTGGGGTACTATTAAATTTCACTGTAGTTCTCTTGTTCTACCTGTTTGATTTTATGAAGTTGAGACCATACTGACTGTTTATTACAAACCATTTTAAATTTATTTTTAGAATAAATAACACATACATAAGGTACACAAATTGAAAGTCACGAAAGGGCAGGCAGGGAAAAGTCAGTCTCTCTCTTGCTCTTGCTTCTCACCACCCAACTTTCTCCCAAGTCTCCCCGATCTCCTTCGAGAGGAGTCCGATGCTTATCCCCCGTCCATTTTTTTGAGTAATAGCCCTTAGTCCTTCGAGGTTCTCAGGAACCAAAAATTGTCTGTAAGAACAAAACATGTCCCTGATGTAATGTATCTGTGCTGATAAAAGATACAATTATACCACCTGGATGCCAGTTACATAATCAGAATTATATCCTGCAAATCTTCCTAAAGAGCGTTCTTAACTGACAAAGGCAGTTGCAGGTTCTCAGCAGTGACACACTCCCTCAACAGATCTCTGTCCCAAAGACTTCCCTGAATCGTCACAAAGCTCAGAACTTGAAATCAGAGTCTATGTGTCTGGATGGCAGTGACTAAGACACATCGACCCCAGGCGCCCATCCCTACAGGCAGGCCTCTCTTTCTCCCAAGCTCAGACCTGGCAAGGCCGTCCTCATCTTGCTCTGCCCTTGGGAGATTGCTGGGCTGGGATGTGTAGGAAGAGTGGGTGGGGGAATCCCAGTTCCAATGAAGCAGTTTTTTAAAAACTCATTTCCTTAAATTCTGGCTCAAAATAGAGAAAGCCACTCTATACTTACCAAACTCTGTCCTCGTCAAACTCACCACCCCGCCCTACACGCAAAGAAGTGGAGGAGTGGCCCAGGGTTTCTTCCTGGAGATCTGGTGACACATGCTGCTCCAGGGGCTTACAGGGTCACAGATCCTCCCACTCTGAGTGTGTGCTGGCCACCACCTCATTGTGGATTTTCTCCCCTGTAGGCAGTTGCAAGAGTTTTTCAGGAATCGGCTACGATTTGCAAGTTGATTTGCCAGGGCAGTGAATCTTCTTTTCTCTCCCTCCTCGTCTGCCTCCCAGGATCCATCTGATAAAGGTACAGCAGCATCTTGGATTCACAACAACCCCGCCAGCTCCTCACTGAACAACACGTCGTCTGGCAACAGGAAGTGCTTGATTACATTTGGCTGGAGCGCTGGCATCAACTCCAGTGGTCCCTGAATTGGAATTGATGGGCCTCACGCGCTGCAGCCAACAGTTCGCCTTCACCCACTCCCCTCTCTCCAATGAACCTTCTTCTGGGACAACAAGAAACCTACGTGCCATCCTGGGTGAGAGACGAATGGGAGCTGCGTCCCAGCATCGAATCCCTGGAGTGACAGGGAAGGGCAGACTTGGAGGGGTTCCCGACAGCTAGCCATGCTTCAAGCATTTCTAGAGAGACCCCCTGAACCACAGGACACAAATGCTCTCTCTGGAGGACTGGAGCCTCTGTGTTCCTTTCAGCTCACGGGCATCGATTCTCCTTGTGTACAGGGTAAGGCATCAAGCGACTGTCCCCTTTAGGGAAGCCTCCATGACCTCCCTCCCCCTATTCTGACTTATTTGCTCAGTGAGTCACTTGCACAGGCAGAATAAATGCCCCCGAAGATGTCCACGGCCTAATCCCCAGAACCCGTGAATATGTTATATTAAATGGCGAGGGCTAATTAAGGTTGCAGATGGAATTAAGCTTGCTCATCAGCCTACCTTAAAAAATAGGGATATTATCCAGGATGAATCACGTGGCCACAGTGTATTCACAAAGGTCCTTAAATAAGGAAGAGGGAGGCAGAGTCAGAAGCAGACTGGTGGCATCGTGAAAAAGACTGCACCTGCTGTGATTGCCTTTGAAGATGTAGGAAGGGGCCACGGACCAAGGAATGTGGGCAGTCTCTACAAACTGAAAAAGACAAGAAAATAGATTTTCCCCTAGAGCTTCCTTGATTTTAACCCAGTGAGGCCTATTCAGACTTCTGACTTCGAGATCTGTAATATTTGTGCTGTTACAGCAGACATAGGAAACCAGGACTGTCACCATGGACTCGCCACGTAGCCGGCCTGGTACTGGTGCTGAGGGAACATTCCCCAAGCATGTGATTTCTACCTTGTATTAGTCATCAGGGTCTAACCAGGGAAACTGAGGCCATTCTAAGTGTCTAAACACAGGAAATCGAATGCAGGTCATTGGCTATATAGATGATAGAAGAAGTTCAAACCAGTCCAGCCATTAGCCATAACAGTGGTTGCTACTAGGATGCTACTAGGCTGAGATAGAGGGACAAAGAGAGGAGATCATATACCAGAGTCCAGAGGCCAGGATCACCTGGTAGAAGCTGGACCATGGTGGGCCTGTCTAGCAGGAGCTGGAGCTATGGAGGGAACAGAGCCCTGCTGTAGAAGCTGCCTGAGACAGAAAGGGAAAGAGATATACACCCTGGTTTCTCCCTTTCTCCTACCCTCCAATCTCCCACCAAGACCTACCATTGGCTGTTACTAGCTGGAAGGCAGCTGACGTGGGAGCCTGGGGTACACAGGAGGAAGCCCTCCTGCAGGACAGAGCAGAGCTGGGAAACAGCAGTGAATGGATTAATGGATTTGTAGATGAATAGGCCCCAGACTGGTACATACCTCCTTTCTGCTTTGATCACCATGAATCTTGAAACATAATTTATTGTTTAAAATCCAAATTCTTGTCCATGACTTCTAAGACCTGACGTAACCTAGCCCTCCTCTGATTTCTCTGCCCTCATCCTATAAAGTTCTCCCCTCATTCACAGCACCCCAACCCTGCTGGCCTTTGTTCTGTCCTCCATATGCCAGACAAGTCCCATCTTGGGACCTTGCACTTGTTTGTTGTAGCCTCTGCTGGACTTTCCTCCTCTTGTCTCTCCCCTGTGATCACTTTTTATCATTTGAGTTTCAGCTTATGTAACACCCTCCCCCATCTAAAATAGGCCCCCTCACCAAAAGTCACCAGCGTATTCCCCTATTTTTTTTTCTTTAGAGCAGCTATTATTATCTGAAATTATCTTGGTTATATGTGTATCTATTCATCATAACCTTCCCCAAGCTGTAAGCTCCTTGAGGGTAGGGATCTGTCTTGCTGCTTGCTGTGTCCTTGTATCAGCATTGGCTAGATGTTCACCAAAATCTATCTCTTCTTCTTGGAAATAGAGTAAGGCTCATGTCATATTCCTTTGTGGTTAGGTGTGATGGAGTTCTAGCTAATGAAACGGGAGTGGAAACATTCAGTGCTGCTTCCCAGGCTTGGCCCATGAAAACCTCTCAAGCACACTCCTGCATGCTTTCCCCTTTCTGCCAGATGTTGAAAAGGCCCTACGGGATGGTGGAGGCACAAGATGAAAGGAACCTGGGCCGCTGAATGACTAAGTGAAGAAGGGTTGCCCCAGCAAGCATACCCATCCAGGACTATTATGTGAACAAGAAACAAATGTGTTTTGTGTTGAGTCATTACATTAGCTTGTCCTAACCGAAACAATTCCCACTGCCAAGAATTCCCAAAGCCTTGTCCATAATTGGCTCTCAGTAGCTATTGAATGATTGACTGTTAAACACTCAGTAGTTACATGTTCAGGGAAGGAATGTCTTTTCCTTACCCTCATGCCTTACCTGCCAAGCTCCCTGTATATTCATCTCTGGGCTCTCGATGGCTTTCATGGAGCCTCAGCCTTTGTAGGTGTTTGATAGTCGTGTGTTGCGTTGAGTTTCTAGGCAGCATGAGGGAGACAGTGGCCAGGCATGGTCTGCAAGTGTGAGTTTAAGCAGGTATTCTGCATCGCTACAACTACCAATGTTTGTGAGGTTCTTCAGAGTTAACAAAGGGTTCACTCACTTGATCCTTATAACAACTCTGAAAGGAAATTGCTATTATGACCCCCATTTTACAGTTGATGAGTCTGAGCTCAGAGGTTAATTATTTCGTTCAAGATCTTGCTTTTTCAAGGGATGAAGCTGGTGTTAATTCATTGTTCAAAAACATTTATGGAGTACGTACAATGTGCTAGCCCCTGTCTAAAGCTTCTGTACCTAGTAGGGGTCTCAGGAAACATGGAAACCCAAATTTCTGAAGAAACCTCCCAGAAAATAAAAGGGAGGCCCCAGTTCAAGCCCAGGACTGAGAGCTTTGCCTGTGTCTTGCAGCTTCTGTTGTTAGCTATGATGCTGCCACGGCTGTGTGCCTTGGGGCAAGCTTCTGGGTGGTCTCCCAGACCTGCCTGGAGACAACAACATGGGTGGGACGCCTCAGCAACTCTCCCACTTGCCCAGGCTAACGGCCCTGGCATTCTAAGTCTGCCCTTTTGCATACATTCTTTCCTCCTTCCATGCCAAGATTGCAGTAGACGATTTAGAATGGGTTCCAGGCCATTTAGCTCAGTCAGAGATTTGGGTGAAAGTTTCCTCCCACCCATCCCAGACCTCAGATAACCCATCGGAGGGTGACATCCCGCACAAAGGAGGGGGAAGAAACACTGTGGAGACTTTCAGGCACGGGATTGGAGCAAAAGTTTTGGCAGTTACTGCATTTCTCCACCCTCTTCTGGCTGTACGAAGTGTTTCAGTAGTGGGTCAGTTGGATGGAAAGCTTAGGACAGAAAGCCCAAGAGGATGTAATTTGTCTAAATGGAGATGGCCAAGGCCCCTGGAGGGTCACCCGCAGGTTGGATTATTTGCCGACGCAGAGGAGGAAAGTGCTGGCATCTGAGGGGCCCGTGGAAGAGGAAGAGGAAAGTTAGATGGCCCGTCTCTGCCAGAGCTCAGCCTTTCCCAGCCGGACGACACTCCTCTCGTGCTTGGGTGCTTCTCTCTGTAAATAAATCCTGGCTGCTCTTACAGTGCAGGACGTCCCACATACCGTACATCTGAGGTGGGGTGAAATACAAATATGCCTTTTCATAATAGCTTTACACCTGGAGCAGCAGAGGACCGGTTTATTGCCTTGGTAAACAGAAGTTTGAATTCAAGCAAAGTACAAACTTTGCCCAAGGCACTTCTGACAGTGCACCTTGTGTTTGCGAAGTGAACTCGGTATATATGCACGATATGAAGCAATGGAAGGCTGGCCTTTCTCTCTCATCTGATTTCCAAGGTTTAAAAGTTCAGGTGTGTGTTTGGGGAGGGGGCGTGGGAGTGCTTTGGCTCTGGTTTTTTTTGAGCATTTTGAAATCATGCTACTTGGTGTGAAAAAAAATCTGTGAGCCAATTTATATTGTTTTCTAGGGAGAGTGTACTTCTTGCTGCTCTCAGGGTGACAGGATTTGTGGGTAGGAGACAGGGTAAACCAGTTTGAGAAACACATAAAAGAATCAGGATTTGCCTTGAACTTAAATGAAATGTTAAAAAATAATAAATATTTATTCAGTGACTGTTATGTGCCAGGCACAAAACCATGAACTTTTATAAACATTATTTTATCTTCACAGACACATGAAGTAGGAATTGTTGATGAAAATAGCCATTTTACAGGTGAGGAAACTAAGGCTACTGCTGCTGAAGAGATTCAAGCCACAGCTTTCTAATTCCAAATTCAGAGTTTTCTGTACTATCCTCCAACCTTTTAAAGGGTCACAGACTCTGTCCTGTCCTGTCACTTTGTTTGCCCTCTCTGTATCCACTATTTTTCTTTCTCATTTTCTGCCTGCACTTGGGGAAACGACTCTTCTCCATTCTTTGACACATTTCTGCTTAAGAGTTTCCCCACTATTTAGCCGTCACCGTCACCTGGCCATCTGGGCTGCTCTCTCACCAGCCAGCACCCCCATGCATTCAAGTGCAAAGGAATCAAAACGTGGATTAGATTTCCCCTGAAAACACTCATAAGCTTAAAGGCAAAGGCAGGGACAGTGGAGCACATCTTGGGTTTGGTTGGCTCCACAAATGCCTCTGCATTCCCCAATTCCTAGCTTGAAAAAATCAGATAAGCTTCAGCAAAAGCATCTGAACTTTTAGTGTTCTTTTCCGAAACGAGTTCTTTGAACTTGAAGAACTTTGCCCATCTCTGTCTGCCTGTTCACTCCTCAAACGTTCAGCTGGGGCTTGCCTGATGAAGAGCCCAAGCCGGTGAAATTTTAACTCTTTCATCCACAGATTAATTCCTAAGCCTCTAAAATGAGAGTGAACTCATTAGGCTTACTTTTAAAAGAAGTCCCTATGAATGTGTCAACTTGTGCCTGTCTTCACAGATGAAGGATTCCTTGTGGGAACATATTGAACTGAAGCTAGAGAGAGGTGATGTCATTAAGGCATTGTCAACTCAGCAGAGTTGTGGCTGCTTGTGCTTTTCCCTTTCCCTCTCCTCCTATCTCTACCCCTTACCATTAATGCAGCTTTTTTTTTTTTTTTTGCGGTACGCGGGCCTCTCACTGTTGTGGCCTCTCCCGTTGTGCAGCGCAGGCTCCGGACGCGCAGGCTCAGCGGCCATGGCTCACGGGCCCAGCCGCTCCGCGGCATGTGGGATCCTCCCGGACCGGGGCACGAACCCATGTCCCCTGCATCGGCAGGCGGACTCTCAACCACTGCGCCACCAGGGAGGCCCCTAATGCAGCTTTAATTGCAGCTCCTTGAGGGATGCCTTTGGCTTAGTTATTGCAAGCTTTTAAGAAATTATCGGAACATAAACACTCATTGCAAGGAAACAGATATGATTTGCAAATGGATTAAACATAATCCTTGTGCTGGAGCCCTTGAGGGAAAATAGATGGGGATCTCTGGGCTGTGAGACAAACCTTGGTCAAGGATGCTTGCTTTGGGGACTCTGCTCTAAAAACCCGGGTAAGCAAAATGGTGGAATGTTAGCTCTTAAATGAACTTTAAAGAACATATAACCTAACTAACCTAACTCCTTTCCCTTACAGAGGAGGAAACCTAGGCTCAGAGTGGAACAAGCAAGGCCAAGGCTAACACAGCCAGCCAGTGACAGGCCTCCCCGGTTTCCTGGCCAGGGCTCATAGCTCTCCCCAGTGCTATCTTTCATCCTGGGAGAAAGTGAAATTAAATAAAGACAAAAACCTGGTCCTAAATCCTGGCCTGGACCCACTTAGCTTTTCATCACTGCTTCTCTTTTTTTTAAATTAATTAATTAATTAATGTATTAATTTATTTATTTTTGGCTGCATTGGGTCTTCGTTGCTGTGCGCGGGCTTTCTCTAGTTGCGGTGAGCAAGGGCTACTCTTCGTTGCGGTGCGCGGGCTTATCATTGCGGTGGCTTCTCTTGTTGCAGAGCATGGGCTCTAGGCGCGTGGGCTTCAGTAGTTGTGGCATGTGGGCTCAGTAGTTGTGGCGCATGGGCTTAGTTGCTCCAAGGCATGTGGGATCTTCCCAGACCAGCACTCGAACCCGTGTCCCCTGCACTGGCAGGCGGATTCTTAACCACTGTGCCACCAGGGAAGTCCCCGTCACTGCTTTTCAATACAGGTCCACAGATTGAGTCCATGGAAAGATGTTTACCCTGAGAAAGAAGAGAGATGAGAACCCTGGAATACTTTCACAATGGTGATTGGAAATCTTCTTCAAGGTTAAGAGAACTTAGTGGTTTCTTACGTGGTTATGATTGTAGAACAGATAAGCAATGCTTTAAAATCTATATAGTATTCCTTTCCTATGTTCAATTTCATTCTCATTCATTAGCTTTAGTGATTTTATAGCTAGTGATTCTACTTTGGTCAGGGTCCCTATCACTGGCAAATATAGTTAGTCAGCCCATGACCGGTTCCTAAATTGAAGAAGCTGACAGAATGTTAGACTATTAGGGCTAGAAGGAAGCTTAGAGATTCTCTGGACCATATTCCTCTGTTTACAGATGAGTATAATGGAACTGAGGCAAGGCAAGTAGGTTACTCAGTACATTCATGGACCACACCATTGATTCTCCCCACCATGTGGAAGGAGGGTCCTTCCATCTGAAAATTACAAAGCAGCTCCCTTTGTAATACTCAGGTGTCTTTTATGAATAATTAATGGCTGTGCCCAACTCCAGGGGGCTGAACGCCTATTGCAACCTGGGTGTGACTAATCCACAGGCACTTCCATAAGGTATGGATCTTGAGCTGTCCTTGCCATCTTTTGCTTCATGGAAAGATCAATGGAGAGAAAACAAGGACATTTTCCAAGATCTCATGATGAATCAGCAAAGGCTCTGAGGCAACATTCTGTTACTGGATGAGGAATCAGAAGACATAAATTCCAATCCTTACATTATCTCTAACCAAGTGAGAGACCTAGGGCAACTCACTTCCCTTTCTGAGTCTCAGTTTTCCCCCATCATGGAAGGGTTTTTCTGGGTGACCTCTAAGAACCTTTCAGCTCTGATGGCCTGTGGGTCTAGAAGACAAGGCTCAGAGCTATGTCATGCCTAAAACTTGATCGTTTGAAGCCAGAAATTGACTGCTACCGTGACGTACCTCAAGGCTTCTCAACCTGTAAGGGATAAACGGGTTCTGCATCCAAAACAGAGTAACAGTGTCTTTCAGCGATTTGCATGCAAAAAAAATATAAGTTCAGTTTTATTTTTTTCCATTGCATTTTTTTCTCAAGCTCTTAGTGCCTGTTTTCACTTGTCTGCTTGCAAGGACAAGGATATAACACAACAAATAAATGAATAACAGACAAATAGCACATGAAAACTCAGAACTACAGTATCTTTATCATTTTTCCTTTTGAAGTATAGTAAGGAAAATAATATTTATTGAATATTTCCCACAGCTTATATACAGCATCTTATTTAAGATCTTTAAACAATCAGTGTTATCATGCCTTTTTTTGCAGAAGAAAGCACTAAGACTCAGAGATAAAATCATTTGCCTAAATATCATATATTAACACATATATGTGGAACCTAGAAAAATGGTACAGATGAACTGGTTTGCAGGGCAGAAATGGAGACACAGATGTACAGAACAAACGTATGGACACCAAGGGGGGAAGGTGGCGGGGGGTGGTGGTGGTGTGATGAATTGGGCGATTGGGATTGACATGTATACACTAATATGTATAAAATAGATAACTAATAAGAGCCGGCTGTATAAAAAAATAAATAAAATTAAATTTAAGAAAAGTTAAAGATTTTGAAAAAAATAAAATAATTTGCCTAGTATACACACAAGCAGTAAAGTCCAGATTTGAAGCCAGTTTTTCTGACTCCAAAGCCTACATGAATTTCCACAATCAAAAATTTGCATGCAGAAAACACAGACATACTGTTTTTGAGCAAAACTGACTTTCTGTAAGAGAGGGAAATTAAATATATCAGCATTTTAGTGAGTTCCACAAAGAACCACACCATGGTTTCCCTGGGTTCCGACATTGGAACATCTTTGAAAACAGGCGGATAATGTGAGGCTTTAGTCTGACTTTCCCCAAGAATTTTAAAGAGAGGGGATATCTATGTCTAGAAATATTTCAATCAAAATATTTATTAATATATCCATAGGATTAAAGGTGAGGTGACTGTTTCTTTGTTTAGAGTTCATGTTACTTTAAAAATGCACCATGTGCACCAGGATTTTGTCCTGACCCCCACCCTAGGTATTCAATCCTGTAGTCCTCCCTGGGATATAGGGCAAGATTAGAGTGGGCTTGAATGAACTGTTCCTGATTCAGAGACTCCCCTAAGACAGGAGTCTATGTAGTGCCTTCTCAGAGTGGCCCATACACCAGTCTCCAAATCTGTGGAGCAACTGGGACCAGATCACAAGTTCTTTCATCCAACATTCTTTGACAGCCCTGGATGCTTCCGGCACAGGGCAAGACTAGCGCTACCAAAACAAATACAGTTTAGTCTTGAATTGACCTTGGACACCTAACCTATGTCAGGCCTAGACCCCAGGAACAACTGGGGGAGGCTGCATTGTCCTGTGCCTGCCTCCATGCTCTAGAGATAAAAGTCAAGTGATATGGCAAAGGGCGCTGCATTTTCTGTTCTGGCTTTCACCAAAATGAAATATCTGTGCCCATTTTGTCTCCCAGTAATTGCCAGAAAAATCAGAGAATATCAAAGTTTGAAATGACTCTGGAGAGCTGGCTATCACTTCATCTCAAATCTCTCCTTTTAGAGATGAGGTTACTGAGGTTCAGAGGGTGGAGGGTTGTCTAAGGTCACCCATAGAGTGTGGGGCAAAGCTGGACCTAAAACCCAGGTCTCCTGGCTCTACGCTCAATGCTCCTTTCACTGCTGTTGTCTAATTGCCTTGGTAATGGGCAAGACATTAGCCTAGAAGGAAAAGAAGTCACTCTTTGTTTAATGAAAAATTATAACTGAATGGATAGATAGATCTGTACTTCCTCAAACTGCAGTGGCTCATGGTTATGTTGGACTGATTCTATGACCTAGTAACAAAAACACCTCATGCTGCCCCATTATGAACATCCTGAACACACCAGACTTTTTCATGTTCTGAAAATTATACTCCCTCGGTCTGGAATATCCTTCCCCTTTCTCCTTGTGGCAAACACTCTTTCAGACCCAATTCCATCACTTCCTTTATGGAACTGTGGTGGATTTGTTCTGGGGCACCTTAGGTAAGCTGGAAATATGTTCCCAGACTCCCTTTACATAGTAGCGTTGGCTACAAGAGACATTTATCACAATATTTGGAATATAGAAGTGAAGCTACTATGTTATAATATTTAGAAGGTTGTTGCAGGGCACCACGTGTCTCAGTGTCTCATTCATATTGTTCCTGATCTGCTGGTTTACCTGTTGGGGTGGAGCAGTAGCTGAGCCCTCAGGTCCTCCAATTCCCATCAGAGCTCCTCTTGTAGCGCCTCTGAATCCTGGACCACCATGTAGCGCTCCATGGGGAAGGCCAGGTTCTCCTACAGGTCACCAAGGTCATCACCTAGAGAGAGTAAGAGGTGGAAATGGACTCCAGTTGGTCCTTGCAGGTTGCAGTCCATCATTGCTCCCCCCACTTCATGCCCATTTCTCTTTCCTAACTGCATGCCATGCTGGCTCCAAGTCCAGGACCAAACTCTGAAACAACAGTCTCACCTCAGCTGAATGGGCAGTTCCTATAATTGTGAGAAATGAGCCCTGATAATGAATCTCTAGTTCTACACCACATGAAGTGGTTTTGCTTCTCTGATGGAAACCTAAGTGATCAGGAGTCTTCTGTGAAGCCCCCAGAGTCGGTCATTTCCAGGCTGTGCCCTTCTACCGAAGCACACAACACACTGTGCTGTACTCTCATGATGGACCAGGCTCTCCCTCATTAGCAGGGACAGCTGACATGTTCTGCATGCTGACTTTGTGCCAGGCACTGTTTTGAGCACAGAGTTAATTCTTACAACTGAATGAGGTAAATGTTATTATTATTATCCCCATTTTATAGACAAGGCAACCAGGGACCAGAAAAGCTAAGTGACTTACCCAGGCTTTCACAACTAGGAAGGGGAAGACCCAGGATTCAAAACCAGGCAGCCTGGTCCAGAGCCAGCACTCTGACACTCTCTGTGCGAGCTCTTCAAGGAACAAGTCTCATTCGTTACCCAACTCTGGCACTAGAATAAAAGAATGATCCATCTACTTCATCTGAAGATAAAATGACTTTTCTACAAAGTTGATGGAGCGTGGATGACAATGGAAGCTTTGGAGCCTAGGGTCCTACTGTACCTTGAGTGCTATCCCTCCCAGACTGGAAGGTGAGATTATAAACAGTCCATAGTCAAGGTCTTGTTAGTAGACAAGAGAACTGTTTACACACGAAGCGTGCATCACCTGAAGGCCATCAGCATGCTTTCTGGGAGCAGCAAACTGACAATGCAGCACACCACCAGATGAGCCTGTTTTTCTCCCCAGCCCAGGCCGACACCCCACCCTGGGTGGAGCCCTCTCTACCCTGTGAGTCTCCCGGACTGGAGGGCTGAGCCCAGCTGGAGGGCAGAATTCCCACCAAGGTGCTAGGTATACAATTCCTGTTTAATACTTCACTTCCTCTATGTAATCTCAAAACTTCTTTTTGTATGTAGTAAACATGAACTAGGACTCACATTTAGTTTTTAATGTGCTTGCCAGTTTCTAGATATCAAATTTGAATGAAGACTCAAATTTGGACTTCACATCAGTGTATCTTGGGCTGTAGAGTCTGTTGTTCAATATGAAATTGGGTGTTCTCTATTCACCTATCCAGAAGAGACATGGCGAAATTAATGGCCTCTATCTTACATGCAACACACCAAAAGTTTTTTTAAAAAAAAAGAAGAAAGAGAGAAATGGAAAAAAAATTAAAATGTGTAGGAAAAATGGTAAGAAACAAAACTCAGTTGCTACATCAGTGAGGTACAATGCCTGTACTGCTGCTCTAGGACACAGAAGGGAGGCAGGTAAAGGTCTAGAAGCTTCATGCAACTTGAAGTGTTCCACTATTCACATAAGAGGAGAAAACCCTCGTGATATTTAGCGCACCATTAATGGCCAGTGTGGACATTATGTACATGTTCTATATCAGCCAACCAGAAGGGCTTGTAGTATTCAAATTCAGGGCTTTTATTCAGGGTAAGACTTGAAGAGGACCTAGTCCAACCTTTCATTCACAGGTGAGGAAACTGAGGCTCTGAGAAGGTAGATCCTCCGATTCTAGACTGATACTAGCCAACCTGGGAAGAGGCCCAGGGCAAAGGTGTCCCAGCCTGGAAGCAGGGAAGTCAGCTGAGACCCAGGGCTGTGGCTCCAGCATGGCAGCCAGCCTCCTCACAGGGCTCCACCTGCTACCTGGAGCCCCACAGCAACCCCATGCCTCCCATGCAGGATGTTAAAGCAAGGGACTCAGAGTGGGCTGTCCTGAAGTCCTGCTGGCAGTAAAATACTGTTGCCCAGCCTGCATGGAGCATGTTCAAACCTTCCTGGGACTTTAGCACAAACTCTTAAACTCTTTTCATTCCTCCCACACCTTCTGAGAGCTAGCTTTCCAAAACAGCCCCTGCCGCACCCCCAAACCCCCAGACAGGAGCCTCTCAAGAGCTCCTTCTTCACTTCAAATCCAAAGGAGAAAAGGGACCCAGAGGTTGGGGACAGCACCGCTAAGGAGATTTACTTCCCTTACAAATCTTCCCATCCAGGAACATTTCCCCTGGAATGAAATAGCACCAATGCAGGGAGCCTTTAGAGACATTCCAGTTCAAGTCACTCATTTGTCGGATGAAACTGGGACCCAGAGAAGGGGCATGCTTTGCCTAAGGGCCCTCAAGGAGTCAGGTGGGCTAGGGCTACAGGAGGGTCTCTGGGCACCACTCCTGCCAGGTGCATCCAATCGAGTGTGTGTGTGTGTGTGTGTGTGTGTGTGTATACAGGCCTGTGTGAGCATGCATTTGGTGCCAGGAACCCGGGTTGCACTGAGAAGTTTTCCTGTACATCGTGGACGGGTGGAGGAGAGAAGGGGTTTGCTTGCGGGTAGGGTAAAAACGACTCGCATACGACAGATGATATTTTTATCTTCAACTGAACCAGAAATCAAGAGTCCAACTCACAATTTTACCTGCTACTATTTTGAACGATCATTAACTGGAAAGTAATATATGTTTATTATAGAAAATTTGGAAGTTAGAAGAAATGTGAAAGAATTAAAACTACCCATAATTCCACCACCTAGAAACCACCTTTGTCAATGTTTTGGTTTACACTCTTCAGTCTTTGAAAAAAAGTGCAATTAACTGGCATGTTCTGTTTGGTAATATAATATTTGCATGTTCTAGTGAAACTTTGTTTTCATAATGATGAATACTCCTCCATGGGATGTTTTCAGTGGCTGCCTAGTTATTCATGCTGTTGGTTTATTCATTCAACCCATTTCTTACTGACGGATACTTTGGTAACTCCTCTTTTCTCCCATCAAAAATAATAGTGAGATAAATGTCTCTGGATCTCTGGTTATTCTTGGATGAGATTCTTAGGATAGAATTAGTGTAATGAAGAGAATGGCACTTCAAAATTTTGACATATTATGTTTCCAAGTCATGCTTCATGGATCTACATTTTTACATTCTTAGCAACGGTGTAATATATGAGCATTAGTTTCCCTATACATTTTGATTATAATTTTATGGAATTCCAAGGAACTTCAGAAAATATTTTAATTATTGCTATGTAGACATTCACTATTTTTCACTTGATTTTTATAAAAATTATAAAACTAACCAATACAACAAAATACCTCATTCTATTTCACATTGTTTGAAGTTTGATCTTTTTTAAGAAACTTCAGTTTTCACAGAATTATAAATAAGTATATACAGGCCACTTAGCATTCTTTATATAAATATTTCTATAAAATGCTATAATGTGCATACTTGATGTTTTAAAACTACAAAATACTTTCAAAGCACTATAGTGGTTCAGAGTGTAGTATCCTGTCATTTGGTGAGCCAGGTCTTTTTTTTTGAGTATTTGAGTTGTCTGCAATTTGATTGGAATTAACAGGTAGAGAGTATGAAGCCTTTCTTAGTTCCCGCTGGGTGTTGGTAGCTCACATTGAACTGTGCCCTGTGCATCACTGGGAACAAAAACAACCTCCATTATTGCTTCCGGATGCCAAGTTTTGCAAACATTTTGATCTTTATATGAATTAACATTGTATTTTTTCTCAAACCCCTAGGTCTCTATTTTGCAGTTTACTGTGATCGCCCAAAAGGAAATGAAAAACTGAAGGAGGTATTGAAGACATAGTTACACATTTATCTGTACACTTTCAACTTTTTATTGTACAATGAATATACGTTATATGTAGAAAGTTATAGAATAGAAATAAAAGGAAGAAAATTAAAGTAGCTTGTAATCACATCATGCAAAGATAATGCTGTTACTCTTAACAGTGTTAATATCTTTCCAGTCGTCTCCCTAGAGGAATATATACATATTGTCCATAGTGCTTTTTTCACCCACAATGATATATTGTGAATGTATCATCATTCCAATATGCCAATAAGTACAGTAGGCTCCCTTATCCCGGGGGATATGTTCCAAGACAGCCAGTGGGTGCCTGAAACCACAGATAGTACTGAATCCTATATATACTAGGCTTTATCCTACACTAATGGACAGGTAGCCTGTACAGCTACTTGGACAGAGGGATGATTCATGACCCAGGTGGGATGGAGTGGGACAGCATGAGATTGCAGCATGCTACTTGAAACAGCTCGAAACTTAAAACTTATGAACTGTTTATTTCTGGAATTTTCCATTTAATATTTTCAGACCACAGTTGACTACAGGTAAGTGAAACCGTGGAAAGTGAAACCACGGATAAGGGAAGGCTACTGTACCTACTTTGAATCAGCTTCCTAGTATGTGCCAGGCACAGTGAGGTAGTTATGAGCAAAACAAGACCCAGTCCTCAGGCCAAATTGGGGAGAGCAGGAAAGAACACAGGCTCCCTGAGCCCTGGTCCAGTGCCCTTTCTCCTGGTTTACTCTCATTACTAGGTAAAGTTTGACTCCTTAGCGGTTTTTATTTTTATTTATTTATTTTTACAAGCCCAGCAATTTTAGATCACATTTTTCTTAAATTTGTCTTTAGGTCACAGTGTCCTACTTATTTACTTTTTTTTCCTTAATATTTATTTATTTATTTATTAATAGATCTTTATTGGAGTATAATTGCTTCAGAATACTGTGTTAGTTTCTGTCGTACACCAAAGTGAATCAGCCATATGCATACACAAGTCCCCACATCCCCTCCCTCTTGAGCCTCCCTCCCATCCTCCCTATCCCACCCCTCTAGGTGGTCACAAAGCACAGAGCTCATCTCCTGTGCTATGCAGCTGCTTCCCACTAGCTAACTATTTTATATTTGGTAGTGTATATATGTCGATGCTACTCTTACCTTTGATCCATAAAGAATCGAGGGTCTGGGAGTTCCCTTGTATGTTATATGTTGCTTTTCCCTTGTTGCTTTCAATATTGTTTCTTTGTCTTTAATTTTTGTCAATTTTTTTTTTTTTTTTTTTTTGGCGGTACGCGGGCCTCTCACTGTTGTGGCCTCTCCCGTTGCGGAGCACAGGCTCCGGACGCGCAGGCTCAGCGGCCATGGCTCACGGGCCCAGCCGCTCCGCGGCATGTGGAATCTTCCCGGACCGGGGCACAAACCCGTGTCCCCTGCATCGGCAGGCAGACTCTCAACCACTGCGCCACCAGGGAAACCCTAATTTTTGTCAATTTGATTACTATGAGCCTCAGCGTATTCCTCCTTGGGTTTATCCTGTGGGGACTCTGTTCAATATTCTGTAATAACTTAAATGGGAAAAGAATTTGAAAAAGAATAGATGCATGTATATGTATAACTGAATCACTTTGCTGTACACCTGAAGCTAACACAACATTGTTACTCAACTATACTACTCCAGTGTACAAAAACAAACAAACAAAAAAAAAAGAATTGAGAGTCTTAGTTAGATTGCCCCTGTATGGCCTGACAGAGCACAGTTCCCAGAAGTCGTGGAAGCAAAGCTTTTCCCATAGCAGGTGCACCTGCTAGCGGTACTACAAGTAGAAATAAATCCTGGCTTTTGGAAATACATTCTTCCTTGAACTGAAGGGTCCTTCCCTGATGCAGAAGGACCCTCCCAGTTCCACAGAGGGCTTTCTGTTCCCTAACGCCTGCCGGGACCCACGCAGACTTCTGTGAGGTGGGGCAAGAAAGGGGGCAATGTGGCCGAGATCCAGCCTAGTAGAGACAGAGCAGAGCCAGGATGGAGCCCAGGCCTGGTGATGCCAGCGCAGCGCTCTTCCTGACCTCCCCCACCTCCACTGAAGGCATGATTGACTAGGCTGAAGAACCTGAATGGGTCAAAAAGAGGCCACTACTGTCTGCTCTTCTTATATGTGCATACACACACACACACACACACACACACACACACATACACACACCCCTGAAACACACACATGAGCGCACTCACATGAAAACAGGCAATCTTAACCAAAATGCTCCCAGGCATTCCATAAGTGCTCCCACCCTGGGAGGATCTGCCTCATCTGTGGTCCTGGCACCATTGCTGGAGCCTGATTCATGCTTAACAGTCATTTGCACCAGACCCCCAACAGTAAGAGACCATCTCCAGACAAGCCAGGATCCCTTCCACTGGGAGTTTCCAGGCCTGCATCACACACACCCCAGGGACATGCTCTCCGCTAGTAGGTGGAGTCAAGAGGCTCAGTGCAGTGAGTGCCAGACAGCAGACACTAAGCGAGCACCTCTGAAGAGCAAGATGCAGGGCTGGGCTGTGAAGCGGACCCTGGGATGATCTAGTGCTCTAGAAAGCACTCCATATACATTAGAATCATATCATCTCACTATACGTGTATTGAGCTTCATGATTCACAGGCATTGTCTCGCCTGCCTGAGCCCCGCATGAAGGATGTATTATTAATTTATTTAACAGATGAAGACACTAGGTTCAGAGAACTTAATGGCTGGGCCTAAATTAGACAGTGAGTAGCACAGCTTGGATCTAAAGCCCAGATCTCCTGACTCTAAAACCAATGTTCTCCACCCTTTCAAAGGTTGACCTCAACTTGTTATGTGAGTCTCAGTTCTCACTGTGACCCAGGAGGTGAGGCTGGTAAAGCTCACTATTCTCATTTAACAGGTGGGGGAACAGGTTCCAAGAGGAGAAGACAGCCACGTTCACCAGGGGCCTTCTGGCTCTACATCCAGTGCTCTTTCCTCCTCACCTGGTCCCTGCTATGGAATAGCTCTCCAGAGAGGAGGGAATTGTGAACAGAGCAAGAATAACAACGATTCAGAGCAGATTGGGAGCTCCCTAAGAATGCTGCAGACAGAGGTTTTGGGTACTTCTGCTGAGAACCTCCCTGGGGGAGTCCCAACCCCTGCCCAGCACGAGGGTGTAATGTATGTTTTGAGGTCATGTCCACTTCCTCTTAGATGTTGTCGCCTGTGATCTTCTTTCTGGTCTAGGTCAGGATATCACTTTCTACTGACCAGGCATAGGGTCCTACTTTAGAACATCCAACTGTTGTTCAGCAGTGTGGTTTCTTTGAAGAAAAATGTGGGTAGAGATAGGTGGGGAGGAAGTTGGCAGGAGAGGACAAACACACACACAGTGGCATTGCCTACTGCCTGTTCTTGGAAAGGGTTGTACAGCATCTTACACTGGCCCTGTTCCTTCCACTATGTATAGAGCAGAGTCAAACATTACACTCTTCATTTCATAGAGGTGCTGATGGGAGGTAACAGCAGGGAGACCAGTTAGGAGAAACCCAAATGGGATACAACAGGGACTTAAAAGTGGCATTAGAGTCAGGAACTGGACACAGTCTGAAGAAAGACTTCAGAGGGAGAATCAACCAGTCTTAAGGAATGGATGATGGAGAGAAGAAAAGTGAGTGGGAAGAGGCTAGGCTGACTTCTGGGTTACTAACTTAGGCAACTTGGTGGCTGAGCAGGCCAGGAACTGGGCTAAGGACCACAGAGGAAGGAGAAAGTCTGGGGAGAGCAAGATGAGCTTAATCTTTTGTATGCTGAGGTTACACATCCGGGGAATACTCTCATGAAGCTGACAAGAAGGCAAGAGGCTCAGAAGAGAGGTTCTCCGACTTCACCCTAAGAATTCACAGACGTTGCTACAGCCACCACTGCCACTGCAGACATAATAAGGAGGGATTTGGGAAGGGGGATTGGGAAAGAGTGGGCTGTGTTGGTAGAATTCATAGTGAATAAAGGAAGGATCCTGAGTAGGAGCAAGTAGGCTTCCCTGATCCCCTTACAGCCCATCATTTTCACGGATTGTTTGGTAGACAAGTACCAATGTCCCATTGGCAATGTCATAATGGAATGACTGAGCATCTTGAGCTAAAAGGTCTGGATTTGGTGTTATAAATTACTAGCTACATGATCTAGGGCTAAACACTTAACTTTCCTGATCTTCTTTCTTTATAAAATGGTTGTCTTGTGAAAATGCTGTGTAAATTATAACAGGTTGTTCTCGGGTAAGTTATCAGTTTAATATGTCATACCAATAAGCAACTAATTTTGTAACTGAAATTAAATGCTTACCGATTTGAGAAGCTAAAGCTTTAAGGAGGAAGTACTAACAGATTGGGAAAACCCAGTGAATTTTTTTAGAGCAAATTATAGGAAACCCTCAAAGCTCCAGCATCCTGTAGTGACGTCTTTAGGGAAAGGAAGATGCAAGAATGGGAGTCAGGGGTTGTCCCACCAGCCTCCTTACCCCTCTCCCCTCACCGCAGTGGTGATGCTTGCCTGTGGAATAAATCTCTACGCTCTTGTGGATGCTGTGTTTGCCGCTCTGGCACAGCTATCTGTCAGGTTCTTAACCTTGGGTCTCACGTAGGTTTTTAGTTTGTCACCTTCTTGGGCACCAGCTGCTTATTATCGCTCAACAAGTCATCACTTCAGCATCAACTCTTGAGGCGATAAAAGGGATAGAGGGCATGGACTTCAATTTAATGAAAAACCAACAGTTTTTTGAGCTCCTTGGATGTGTCAGGCACTGTGCTAAGCAATGGAGATAGAAAGCTGAGCCCAGCAGTCAAAGTTACTGCAAAATGAGAACAATGATAAAAATAAGAACTACCTTCCTTACAGTATGCTGGGAAGAAAAAAATGAGGATGTGTGTTATCGTTGGCGAAGTCCTGGACACGTAGACATTTTGTTTTATTTTTAAAAAAAAAAGAGAGAAGGAAGGAAGGAAAGAAGGAAGGAAGAAGGGAAAGGGGAAGGGAGGACTATCTTCAGTCCTGGTGTGAATATCTTTAAAAAAAAACAAAACGAATTGCCTAACAAATCCTTTCATGATTTTTCTGTCCCCTCATGTCCCTATTCACACTGGCATTCTGTTACCAGACTATGAATCATTCAAGATGATAATATTAATTTGTACAGTATAAGCCAGAATTACTTTGAAAAAAGAGGGGACTTATTTTCTGGTGGCACATACTTTATGAAGAAACTCCAAGAAAAATAAAAACACAGATGCATTGGAGGTTTGTGCTCTCATTCTTGGTTTTATTAACAGAGCCCTCAGTGGGTTCCCTGCAGTCTGATGCTTCACGAAGCTTCTGCAGTCCAGGGTCCAGTTGAGCTAAGAATCCTGGTGTGAAAAAGCCTAGAATGGTCAAAGAGGGAAAGTTGGGTGGAGATCATTAGAGATTACAGAACAAACAATAGCGTTCGTGTTCACTCAAATCTGAAGTCAGAATGTAGTACATTCCTGTGTGAATAAGGAAGAGTGGTTGTTTCATACTAGAAAAATTCAAGGGCTTCCCTGGTGGCTCAGTGGTTGAGAGTCCGCCTGCCGATGTAGGGGACATGGGTTCGCGCCCTGGTCCAGGAAGATCCCATGTGCCGCGGAGCAGCTAGGCTCGTGAGCCATGGCCACTGAGCCTGCACGTCCGGAGCCTGTGCTCTGCAACGGGAGAGGCCACAACAGTGAGAGGCCCGCGTACCGCAAAAAAAAATCCAAAAACAAATGTATATATATATATTTTCAAAAGTGTTCTTCCATGTATCTGAAAACTGAAATATGGGTTTTTCCAATAAAAAACTGTGCCTTGATTAGAATATCATAAATCAGAACATGGAATTCAGTCATTTTAAAGCCTAATTACTAAAGTATATTTTTTTCATCCTTAAGCCTACATCTCTGGTCTTGGGTTTGAGAAGATAAAATCTATAGGTACGTTGTTAAAAGAAAAGGACAAGTGGCATTTCATGAGCACCTAGTATGTGCCATGCACTATGTGATAGCATTTTCCATGTGCATTGTCTCATTATCTCATTAATCCTCACTGCTAGTCTAGGTTTTTGGACAAGGGAACACTTCGGTCCAGCACTTTTTTTTGAATCCCTCTGCTACCTCAACCACACTAGCCCCTACTCACACCACTGGTCACCTGGATAACTTTTTCCCTTCAAGATTCAGCCTGGCCCAAGTTTGCCAAGGTTTTCCCGTCCCCTGTTCCTTCAGTCAGCAGTTCTTCCTCTAGCATGCTTTGCCACAGAGTATAACATTAGACACCAACCTGTTTTCCTTATTAAAGTGTAAGCTTCGTGAGGATAGAGGCCATGTCTCTGTTCACTACAAGCCTAGTCCATAGCACGCTTCTTAGCACATTGAACACCCCCCAAGATGCTGGTTGAAGGAACACATGAATGAGTTATTGAGCGAGCTAAATATTTTTAGTTCCCAATTTTCAGATAAGAAAAACAAGGCTCAGTAAGGGTTAGTAAGTGATTGCCCTCTAGCAGATGTTTGTTCTAGTAGGTATAGGATTTGAACCAAATTGTCTGCCTCTTCTTGCTCTTGCTATCAGCAAGAGTGGGAGCATCCTGAAGTGCCACTGCCTGTCCTCTCTGACCTCACTTTGTTGTTCTGTAGTAAGAAAGCATTAATGAAAAACAGAAGCCTCAAAGCATCTAAGGCCAACCGATGGTGCAGGAGCCAGCAATTAACCTCAAGCTCCAAAGCAGCCAGAGCCTCTGCTAAGGACAGAGAATTGAGGTTGATAAAACTCGACATGGGTTTTCTGAGTGTCTGCTGTGTGTTTCACCCGTGCTATAAGCTGTGGGGAGTTTGGAAATGGGCACCAGATACATCTCTACCCTCAGGCCGCTTACAGGCTCTCCAAGGGTGTCAAGGTGACACACAGGGTGAAATGGCCTCAGGTCAGAGGAGGTAATAAGAGGATAAGAAAGGCCCTTGGCTGGAGGCCTGCCTCTGCCTTTTTCTACCTGTGACCTTTGGAGAGCCACTCTCATCCCTCAGTGCTTTAGTTTCCATACCTGCCAAATTTAGACAATGGACTATAAACCAGAACAGTCAGCAGGTCAGATCTGACCTTCAAATTTGTTTTTGTCCTGCCCATATATTATGGATTGAATTGTGTTTCCCCCCAAATTCGTATGTTGCAGTCCTAATTCTTAGCATCTCAGAATGTGACCTTCTTTGGAGATGGGGGTCTTCACAGAAAGAATCGAGTTAAAATGGGATCGAATATGACTGGTGTCCTTACTAAACAGACATGCATACAGGAAGAATGCCATGTGAACTTGAAGACTGCTGTCCACAAGCCAAGGAGAGAGGCCTGGAGCAGATCTTCCCTCACAGCCCTCAGAAGGAACCAACCCTACTGACACCTTGACAGTAAATTAGTTTAAGCCACCCAGACTATAATTTTGTTATGGCAGCCCTAGCAAACTCTACACCATTGTTGTTGTTGATTTAAACACTTTGGGGTTTTTGCACCACATTCCTCACCATTCTGTATTTATTTTCTTCCACTGAGCTGCTAGGCTCACTTACTTTCTCAGCTGGTTCTTCAGGCACTTAAGCCCGTCTTCTCTGGATAAAGACCATCCCAAAGGTCTTGAGTGCTCACATTTCATGACTATTCCCTGGAAGTCTTTAAAGACTGAGAAGCAAGGGTCACATTCCATAAGAAGATCTATTTCAGGACCTGGTAAAGCAGACTGAATACGTCCAAACCAGTGGTGTTTAGTAATCAGCTCTTGGGGGGAGGGAGAGGGTAAGCCCTGATTTGTAGTATTTGCCAGTTTCTCACCATGGCCAATTTCAAGCTTTCAACATGAACTCATTGAAAGTAGAGGTGGGAGGAGATGTGCAATGTTGGCTCTAGGAGGTGTGGGCAGGGGGAGACTCCAGCACACAGCTGCCACGGCCTTCCCAGGGCTTGAAGTCGAGACATGGACCTCTTTGCACCTGGACCTAATGCCCGAGCTCTTTAAACCACCTCAGCTGAGCAGCGGGAAATCAGGGTCCTAATCCTGCCTCTTCTTTTGACTCACTGAGTGAACTGGGATAAGCCTCTAGGCCTCAACGATCGTCATTTGTAAAATGAAAAGTTTTGAACAAATTAGGGGCTTACGGGTTTGGTAGCTTGGTCTCCGCACCACTGAAGGAGGGAGGAGGGGGGCAAGTAAGCTGGGCCCCCCTAACCGCTCTTCAGCCAAAGGCACTTTGCCTTTATATGCCTCCCGTATTGGGGATGTAAATCACGTTTGTGTCGGGGGCTGGGCGGGGGGGAAAGGAGAAGAAAGGGTGGCCTCTGAGATCTCTACCGCTGAAGTGTTTTGTGCTCTTCCATGATTCTAGGTCAGAAATCTTAGCCTCACCCACAGACTTTAAAAAGGAAGCACAAAAGGGCGTGGTTGGGGGAGGAAAGGCCAACAGGGTGACCAATTCCAAAGAACAAGGCAATGAATGGAGACAGGTCAAAACCAGTGGATGGGCCCCAGTGATGCTGCACATTTTCTGAGCATGTTTCTTCCAGAAAGCTCCTCTTCCACAGACAATTTCTGTGAAGAGAGGAATATTTTCACCTGCCCTTGGATGGCATCCAGGTCTGGGGTGGAAGGTGGCAGCTGTTTAACAGACCACAGTAACACTGCACAGCAATTAGGGCAGGAAGTGAAGAAGGCTGCATCGTGCTGTAAGTGCTGAGGTGGAACTGAGGTCAAGAGAATGCGATGCCTCCAGATTGAACTCAGCCTCCTGACCCAACTGAATGTCCTCCTCCATGGACAGGGCACCTGGGAGAGCAGCGGGTGGTTTCTAAGGAGGAGAGTCCTTAAAGCTGAGACCCAACATAGATACTGGGGTGCAAGGACAGGGCAAGGGCAGGAGGAGCCATCCTCATTTTGCTTGGGGACCATGCATCTGGTGGCAATGCAGAGGGAAGCTTGAGAGGGGATTGCTGGAGACCAGGTAGCAGATTACAGGGATTGTCTAGATGACAGATCATGCACGTTTGTCTTAGTGTGGTACAGTGACAAGGATGGAGTTTGTCCTTAAGGGACCAGACACTTCATATGGAGGGTACCTTTTTTTTTTTTTTTTTGCGGTACGCGGGCCTCTCACTGTTGTGGCCTCTCGTGTTGCGGAGCACAGGCTCTGGACGCGCAGGCTCAGTGGCCCTGGCTCACGGGCCCAGCCGCTCCGCGGCATGTGGGATCTTCCTGCACCGGGGCATGAACTCGTGCCCCCTGCATCGGCAGGCGGACGCTCAACCACTGTGCCACCAGGGAAGCCCGGAGGGTACCTTCTTACTCAGACCTCTCTTTTATGGACACTTCCAGCCTCTCCATTGTCCTCTGGATTGGCCTCTGGGGTTGTCAGTTCCTCTGATTGAGGGAAAGACAGACTTTTCTTTTGTTTTCTTTCACGCCATACTTATACTTGGGCACAGAATAGGACTGAGTAAACATCATCCCAGAAACCTTGGGCCATGGAATGGGAGTCACAACTTCCATGTGGGCTTAATAATCATGTTGAAAAACAAAAACACTAATTCAAAAAGATATGTGCACCCCAGTGTTCATAGCAGCATTATTTATGGTTGCCAAGACATGGAAGCAACCTAAGTGTCCATCAAGAGATGAATATATAAAGAAGATGTGGTATATATATACACACATATACATATACACACACACAATGAAATACTACTCAGCCTTAAAAAAAAGAATGAAATTTTGCCATTTGCAGCAACATGGATGGACCTGGAGGGTATTATGTTAAGTGAAATAAGTCAGACAGAGAAAGACAAATACTGTGTGATATCACTCATATGTGGAATCTGAAAAATACGACAAAGTAGTGAATATAACAGAGAAGAAGCGGACTCAGAGATGTAGACAACAAACCAGTGGAAGGAGGGGCCTTACTGGGGTGGGGGAGTGGAATCTACAAAATACAACAAACTATTGGAATCTAAAAAATACAACAAACTAGTGAATATAACTAAAAATAAGCAGACTCTCTATATCTATAGAGAACAAACTAGTGGTTACCCGCGGGGAGAGGGAGCGGGGAGGGGCAATATAGGGGTAGGGGATTAATAGGCACAAACTCTTAGGTATAAAATAAGCTACCAGCTTATATTGTACAACATGGGAAATATAGTCAGTATTTTACAATAACTATAAATGGAGCATAACCTTTAAAAGTTGTGAATCACTGCATTGTATACCTGTAACATATGATATTGCACATCAACTACACTTCAGTTAAGACAAAAAAGAAAAGAAAGAAAGAAAAGGGGGAAGAAATCATGTAGAGAAACAGGACCCTTGGAAGAGTTGTATCTATTTTTAAAAAGTATCCCGGTGTCTCTCTCTCCACGCTTGGGTAGGGGACTTTGTGGAGGTGATGATGGAATTCTAGTGCAGTCAAAGGGTTTGGGGGCTGGAAGGGGACTTAGAAATTGAATTTGGGTCAAGGAAATTATGTTGGCTCCACTTTTAAAATACAGATCCCGAATCTCATCACTTTTCACCCCCTGCAGCCATCGCTAAGGATTGTTGCAGCCGCCTCCTACCTGGTCTCCCTGCTTCTACCCTTGTACTCCTTCGTATATTTTCAGAATAACCCTTGCAGGATGTGCATTGGATTCCGTCACTCCTCTGCTGAAAACCCTGCCTTGGTGTCCCATTTCTTTCAGAGAGAAATCCCAGGGCCTCCAAATAGCCTTCAAGGCCCCACCAGGCGTGGCTGCACAGTGCCTCTCTGACCTAATCTCCTATGACCCTCCATGGCCACAACCCGACCACGCTGCCCCAGCCATGCTGGCCTCCTGGCTGCTTGCCCCTGACAGGCTCTTCCCAGATATCTGCTTGGGTAATCCCCTCCTCTCCCTCCCTCCTGGAGTCTGCTCAGTCAGGCCCACCTTGACTATTGATACATCAGCCTGCAAGTCCCTCCCCACCACCTCAAACCTAGGACATCTGCTCCCTCTTCTGTTATCCATCCTACTTTTACCCCTCGTAAGACTTAACACCTTCTAACAGGACACTTTTTGTATTTCTTGTGCTGATTACTATTTGTCTTTGCCTGTTGGGATGTCAGCTCTACGAGGCAGCGATCTTCCTGACGTTTGCCTGCCTCATAGTGAACTTGGCTGAATGAAAGAGAATGTAATTACAGAGAATGTAACATTTTAAAAAACATTTTATTTTGAAGTAATTTTAAGTTTACAGAAGAGTTGCAAAAATAGCACAAAGGGTTCAAACACACCCTTCGCAGAGAGATGTTAACATTTTACCACCATGTTTGCTTGGAGAATGTTTAATGATGTTAATATTAGCATTCACAATGATAATAGTACCAAAATTCATATGTTGAAATCCTAACCCCCAAGGTGATTTTAGGAAGTAGGGCCTTTGGGAAGTGATTAGGTCATGAAGGAGAAGCTCTCAGGAATGGGATTAGTGCCTTATGAAAGAGGCTCCAGAGAGCTCTTTTGTGTCTTCCTCCATCTGAGGACAAGGTGAGAAGGTGCCAGGTGTGAACCAGGAAGTGGGCCATCACCAGAACACCACCATGCTGGCGGCACCTTGACCTTCGACTTCCCACCTGCCAGAACTGTGAGAAATAAGTTTCTGCTCTTTATAAGCCACTCAGTCTGTGGTATTTCATTGTAGCAGCCTGAACAGACTAAAACACGTGTGTAAACCCCTCTAGATTTGCAAAAGGCTTTGTTATTATTTTTTCTTCCGTGCATTAGCTTACTGGTCACTCTCCAATGTAGCCATGAACACGTGAGAGGAGTCAGGTTCATCCAGTTCAGGTGATGTCATACCCAAGCTCACACTGCTGGAAAGAGCAAAGAGCAGAGCTGGGAGTGGAGCTGAGGTTTTCCAACTCCCTGCTGGGCACTAGCTCTTCTGCCCAGTGCTGTCCGTTTACAGCCCAGCTCCCTCCCCTCTGCTCCTACCGTGGTGGCTGCCTAGGCCAAGAGTGACTGACAAAGTGAAGATGGCAGCTGCCTCACCCGGGCTGGGGTGCCCTCGGAACAGCTGTGAGCAGCTCTACACGGGGCGTGAGTCACCGCATTCCCGCCCTCTCTATCCCACGTGCTCCCTTCACTCACTGCCTCTGCCCCGTGCCCACAGTGGTGATGTGGGGATGGGCTGCCAGCCTGGGGCTGACCACAGGGTCCTCGGATGTCCTCCTTCCTGGTGACTGAGATGCCATCTGGCACCCACCGCAGCTTCAGGGCCTCCAGCCTAGCCCTAGGAAGCGGGAGGACAGGAGAAAGAGGAAAGTGAGGGCGGGGGAGACTTCCCACCTCTGGCCAGAGGGGACAAGTTACTGATCCCTTCCAAACGTCAGCTTCCTCACCTGTAAGATGAGGTGAATAAATAGTTCTGAAACTGATCATAACTTCTTGATCCTGAGTCGTCTCAGCCCATGATTCGTCTTCAAGGAAGAAATCTCAAGCCCTGATCCCCTAATAGGGAAACTGCCAGGCGTGTAGATAAAGGAGGGTCAAGAAATATCAGAAGGGCAGAGATCAGACGTACAAGCTGCTATTAGGATTAAATGAGTTAATAGAGGTAAAGCCTGTGGTCAGCAGTCAAAAAATATTTGTAATAACAGTGGTAAGAAGAGCATCTGCCTTTGAGTCTCCCTCCACGTCTGCCACCCTCCCCAAGCCAGGCCTCATTTTTTTCACTTCTGAGATTCTGCAGTAGACTCTGGTCACCAGTTTTCTCCCTTCTCCAACCCAATCTGCCCGCTGCTATCAGAGCAATTTTCCTAAACACAGTTTTGCCGTGTACCCCGCTCCGGCTCAAAATCCTTCAGTGGCCTCACAGCCTCCTGAGTTGCATTCAAATTCCTCTCCCTGGCAGTCAAGCCCCTCAATAAACAAAGCCCCAGCTTACCTCTCCCTCTGCATTCCATCTACTCCCCACACCTGTCCAGTGCTTCAGGAAACCTACTCCTTGCTTCCCTCCAGACAGGAGCAAGCTGTCTCTTTCCCTTGCTGAGCGTGGTGAGATGATACAGTAGTTAAGAAATCAGGTTCTGGGGTCAGAAAACCTGAGTCTGAGTAGCTGTGTGGCCTTGGGGAAGTTGCATAACCTCTCTGAGCTTCAGGTTCCTCGTCTGTAAATGAGGATTTAATAATGACATCTCCTGTAGGGATGGTTGTGCGGATAAAAGAAGTATGGAAAGCAATCGATGTACAGCGATCGAACACTCAGTAAATACTTCTCATTGTTTAATCTTTACACTGAATATGTCTTCCCTACCCCATGCCCATCTCTCTTGTCTGTTAACATCATCCTGCCCGCCTGATGCAACCCTCCCCACTCCTCTCCTTCATTCACCTTTCAACACACCCCCTTCTTTCCCCTTCACAATGTACTAACTTGATTGGACTTATTTTTCCACTCTGACTGCAAAGTCCTTGAGAGCAGGGAGGAACCCATCTCTCAGGTTCAGAAGTCTCTGTATCTCAGGATCTAGGACAGCACCCAGCACCTAGAAAGTCTCAATCAGGATGTGTTGAGTGAAAGAACAAAGGAATGAGATCATGGAAAGCTCAATAATGAATGAAGGCCTGAATAAGTGAAGTACGGAGAAGCATCCTGATGACCTGGGGATATGATGCAACTTCCCCGAATGGGGGACACAGGCATTCTGAGCATGGGCTCTGGGTTAGGAATGGTCCCCTTTGATCATTGTCTCAGGGATAAAGCAGCCCGAGAGCCCAGGTCAGACCGGCCTTCTGTGTCCAGGGCCCTGTCATGCTGGAGCAGATGCAGGATGTGACACACAAGGCCTGGACAAGGCAGGGGGGGCCTGTGGGAGAGTGGGCTCTATTCTAGCTCATCTCTAACTGGCTAAGGAAGCTTGGAAGAATCACCTATCCTGGCTCTGAAGGGAAAATTTGGGCTAGATCCATGGTTCTTCAAGTTTGTCCCCAGAAGAGCAGCGCTGGAGTCCCCTAGGAGTTTGTTAGAAATACAGACTCTCAGCCTCATCCTGAAATGCTGAATCAGCGACTGTGGGCAGGGGCCCAGCCATCTGTGTTTTATCTAGCCCTCCAGGAGATCTGAGGCATGTTCAAGTTTGAGGAACACTGGGCTAGACTGATGGGGCTTTTAAGGTTGTTTGCTTTTTTTGGTTTGTAATTGCAGTAGACTCCCGTCGTTTTTTTTCCCCCCAGTGAAATCTCAGGCAGATGCCCATATGTAAAGCGGATTAGAGCAGAGCCCCTCTTGTTGATGGAGAGGCTGAGTCCCACCCACTCTGACTCTTCCCCATGAAGCACACTCTGCCTGGTATGATCCCCTGTCTAGCAGGTTTCCAGCCAGCCGGCAGGCGTAGAATTAGGGGCTTGCCGAACCCCGGGCTGATGGTGGGCTCCCAAGCAGGCACCCCTTGGTGGCTCCCTGCTCAGGGTCCCCAGGGGGCCTGATATGGAGTGGGCCTCAGGCATCAGGGAGGGTGGCGTTGAGGCCTGGGGAAACCCTGGGCCAGGATGGTAGCTGAGGCTCAGTGATGCTGACCGCCACGGCAGCATCTGTCCTGAGGCTGCGCAGCCGGCCGCTGAGCCACGTTTGAGCCCGTGAAGCAGGAGCTGCCCTGCATTTTGGGGAGGCGGCAGTCACACTTCATTTTCACTCTAGCTGCTCTTGGAGACAATATGGCATCGCCCAGGTTTTTCGATCTTCCCTCTCGTGAAGCTCAGCAGACCACGGGAAGCAGGCAAGAGGCCTGCAGACATCCTTGTCTGGGCCCACAGGCTCACTCTCTCTGCTTCTTCCCCTCCTGCCATGTGGACCGATGAGTCACTCGAATTTCTTTTTTATTTCATTTTCTGAAATGAAGATGATGGTGAGGGGGAGCCTGCGGGCGGTGGGGGAGGTGTTGGGGAAACCCATGGTTAGAGAACTTCGCAGAAGAGGCCAAGTTGGTGGAGAAGAAGAAGAGAGAAGGCTTTGGGGACTGTTAGAAAGTGTAGATGATGGTGGGACCTGCCTTGAGGCAGAGAACCAGACAGAGGCCACAGATTACTTCCTGATCTGAGGTAGCACTGGTGGGTGCAGCCTTTGGCCAATAGCAGAGACCATCCCAACAGCAGGGGGTGGGGGAAGGTGGACAGTGGGAGTGTGTGGAGAGGAGAGGTAGGTGCCAGGGCTCCCGAGTTGACGTGAAAGTGGCCATCTACCTGATGCCCTGCCAGGATACGTGTGTCTCACGCAGCTGAACAGAAGGAAATCTCCCCAGTCTGGAGCATTGCCCCAGACAGGTGTGGAACCCTGTCGGTCTCAGAAGGAGAGGGAGTACCAGGCCATGAGGAGGCACTAGAGCCCTCCCAATGTGGGGAGACCCCTTCTCTTGGTCCTGGCACTAAGGAACGGGACCCACATCCCTTCGTATCTCTGTGCCCTGATTTCCACCTCTGGAAATGGAGGATAATAAAAAAATCAACTCGCTTTAGAAAAGCACACGAAGCAGGCATGATCATATTAGCACCTCCCATTTGTCTAACGTTAAAGTGCTTCACGTCCCTCACCTCATCGATCCTCTAATCGAGCTTAGGCGCAAATTGTCATCCTCGTGAGGAAACCGAGGCTCCAAGAGGTGAAGTGCTCTCCCGAGATCAGCGGTGGTCCAGGTTTTCTGATTCTCAGTTCATTGCTTTCTCCAAGATTCTGCTGCTTCCCCATCTGTGAAATGCAAAGACCTTTCAAGAGAAAGGTTGCTCCTTGTTGGGCCATTATTGCCTCTTGTGGCTCCAAATGCTTGCAACCTTAACAAACTTTATTACATTTGCCCCACTCCTGGAACTCAGCCTTTTCCCGCCACAAAGACTGGCTCAGTGCTTCCTTGGGACAAGCTGACAGGAGACTCGGCTGTGACTTTTGCCCTATTTATCCCTGAGCCCAGACAGAATTTCTTAGGATTCCCTGGGGCTCATTCCATTTTCTAGTTCTCAACTAGAGTCAGCGGGAATCATTGCTTTCCTGTGGATTCCAGAGAGCTTGACTCTATGACTTCAAAGGCTATTCAAATACTGAGATGGTGTGACTTTATAACCTAGAAGGGGAAAACTCAAAGGCGTTCCCAGGGGTGTTGGGATCATTGCTCAGGGTTGGAAATCACTGAGTTCAGATCCAGTTGAGAAGAGTGTTGGCTCAGACCCTGGGCAGCTCTGGAGCTGGGGGCCTCTTGGCACCTGCTCAAGTGGTGGCAGGTCCCTCACCTGTCTCTGAATCCCCTTTTCACCGCATTTCTGAAATAAACGTGGTAACAGCTGCCTATGAAATGCTTCGTGACCAGGCAGCAGGCTTGTACTGTGGCCAAGTATTATGGAACAGATGCACTTTGTCTGAACCCATCTCCCAAAGCATTCAAGTGGGCAGTACTTGGAAGGGGTATTTTAGCAGTTATCTAGCCAGACCATCTACTCCCTAAATATATGCTTATACACCACTCTCAGGGAAGCATGGTCCGGCCTCTGCTTGAATGCTTCCAGTGATGGCAAGCTCACTGTTCCAGAAGACGACTCATTTCTCCATTGTACGTCTCTGGCAGGAAGCTCTGCCTTATGAGGCTGGTTGCCTTTAATTTTCATCCCTTTTCTCTAGTTCTGTCCTCTAGGGACTCCCCAAAGTAAATCTAGCATCGACCCCCCACTTCTATCCTTTATATACAGGATGTACTTGAAGGGGGCTTTAATGGCTTTTCTTTCAAGGGAGCCCACAGGTGTGGATGCCATTTTCAGAGAAGGTGGGAAAAGTGGCACTGAGGCATTGGGTCCTGCCTTTGTCTCTTCCAGCCCTTGAGGACTAAGAACGAAGCGCTCCCTTTACCCCCTGACTTCAGTAGATGCAGGCAGCCTGTCCATTTTACTGTGCAGCTTATTGTCAGAGCGGTGCGTATTGTACCTCCGCATAAGGACATAGTAAAACATTAGGAGGACAATTTAGAAAGGAAGGAAGGAAGGATTAATTGACTTAGCGGAGGATGAAATGCGTCTATGATGGTTTCAGCACTGAGGCAGAAAAAAAGATGCTAGCTCTGTCGTGTGCACTTGTGGCCCTTGGAAGGGATATGTATCACAGATGGACTAGGCTTCTGTTTAGTCATGTAGGGATTAGAAGCCACTGGTCCCTCCCTGCCATGAACAATCCTCAAGACCACAGGCTTATAGGGAAGAGCATTTCAAAGACACCCAGACTGAGGCTATATATTCTATGCCCAGGGTAAAGAGTTTCTGATGGCTCAGATGCCTGACATTCTAGGATTCATTTTGTGCTTGAGAAGCAGAGTGGGGAAAGATTAAGGGATTTGAGTACAAAAGCCTAGGTTTGGCTATAGACTCTGTTGCTTCTTGGCTATGTGACTATTGGGCAGGTCACTTCACCTCTATAAGCCTGTTTCTGAATCAGTAAAATGGAGAAACAAATTCCTGAACTGTGGGGTGTATGGCTGTGTGTGTGTGTGTGTGTGTGTGTGTGTGTGTGTGTGTACAAGTGTGCGAGCTCACTGTTTTCAGGATTAAATGTGCGGAAGTTTCTTCCGTAAACTGCGTTAACTACTGTCAACTTTAGAATGGTCTGCCCAGACGCCCTTCTCCAGTCATCCAATATAGCAAGTGCTAGTCTGTAAGGTGACAGCTTTTTACTGCATTCAGTTTTTTTGAAAGTTAGATTACATAAATAGGTTTGAGTCTTTATCAACCAGTAAGTGTACATTAAAGAGTATAACACGGCTCTTAACTGCTTTTATAAGTCTTGAGAAAAGGAACTTTTGTCTTCCATTTTAGTTTGAAATCTTTGTAATATGTTACGGACCCACACACGTGTATCTTTGTAGTTTGCACCTCAGGCCACCAGGAAAATATCAAGTTACATTCTAAAAAATCACACCCACCTAGAACCTTTGGTGTTGTTGCTTTTTCCATCCATCCATTTATCCTTTCATCCACCCATTAATTCATCCACTCCATGGACACATTTACTACATCTCTGCTATGTGCTGTGAAGTATTCAAAGTGGTTCCTGTCTAAAGAGGTTACAGTATAGGTGGGGATTTGAGAGATGAGCACACATAACAGCAACATATGGCAAAGTGAAGTAAGTACTGCACGATATTTACAAACATCCTGCTTTGGAAACTTGAGGAGAGAACAATTCCTGCTCCCCACTAGTGGGAAGAGGGGGAGGGCTTAGTGTAGACTTTACCTGCTCAAACAAATAAAATCAAATTAAAACCCACATACAGTGCTAGAGTGTGGGCATTTTGAGTCCCCCTGTGTTTTGTTCCTGGTTTCCCCATTTCTTAGCTGTGTGGCTTTGAGCAATTCTCCATTCCTCAGATTTCTCATAATAGTACCTATCGCCTGCAATTGTTGTAAAGGTTAAATGAGATAATGCAGTATCCAACATGTAGTAAGAAGTCAATAAATGTCAGTTGATATTGTTATTATTTCCCACAGAAGGTGGAGGTTGAGGTGAGCCTCTAGGGCTGAGTAAAATTTCAAAAGCTAGCAAGGGAAAGCAGAGGGAACATTCTGAGCAAAGGCTCAGGGGAAGAAAGTTTTCAGAAAAAGATGTCCAGCCCTGTGTGTTTGTATAGTGCAGTGTGTGGGTGATCATGGGAATGGGTGGAGTTAGCAAGGGTTGGAGGTATGGCTAAAGAAGTAGGTCACCAATCTCAGAAGGCTGAGGGCTGAGTTTGGTACAAGGGTTTCCAAAGAGGAGTGCATGCTCCCAGGAGGGTGTGCAAATCATATTGGAATCTTCTTTTATATTTACTTTTATTTACATAAAAGAAGTTAAAATTCATATTACTTCCTTTATAGATTGACTAGGGGACCCATGTCAGATCCATAAGTCAAAAGATTCCATGTCACATCTCCAGCTATGGTTATTCTGAGGGAGGGGTAGGGATTCTATGCCCTAGAGTGTCCATGAGGTACCCACACCGCTGTTCTCATTTAGATAATTTTTTGGATTTATGGAATCTTTACCTTTATCTAACTTAATAAATCTTCACAAAATGGACAAGTGGTTTTGAAAGATTCCTGCAAAGAACTCATGGATTGAGAATGACTCTTGTAACAAATACAAGCAAACAACAAGAAAATGGCAAAGCTGATTTTTCTCCTATTCTTGGCTTGTCACTGGCCACATTTCAGGGGTTAAAACCAACGATGATCTAATCACATATAACAAGCAGTAGGCAAATCAATCAATCAATAAATAAAATACCCTTAAAATTCTCAGGAAGAATGCTTGACATATGGGTTTACATTCCTGTGATTAATGATGAACCCCACCTACAGTGTTGATCATGTCTTGGGATGGTAGAAAAGATAGTATGATGTTTTGAAGATTAACACATATTTTAAAGCATTCTTTAATTCTTATGTATCTCTCCTTTTATCATTTCTATTTTTGCTTTATTTTTATAATGTGCATAGTATATTGGCATGGTTTGACGCACATGCATACACACATATTATAAATCAATATGGGCACACAAATTATAAATCTTTTTAACTGGTGAGGCTCCATGCTCAGATGAGTTTGGAGACTGCTGACTGGGGCCAAGAGAAATCATTCTTGGAGGTCCTTCAACAGTGGGAGGCATGATGAGAGCTGTGTTTGTGGTGATAAATGTGATCACATATTCTCAAGGGAAAAAAAAGTGTTGCACAAGGAATCAGAGAGGTGGAGTCTGAAAGAGAGTCATTAAACTTGGCTCTTCCTCTTTCAGAGACGTTGTTCTCTCTTCCTTACGAAGGTAAACCACAGGCCTCCTGCATCTGGCAGCAGGAGCTCTGTAGGACATGTTCCCAGAGTCAGGCTTTCTTTGGCTGTCTGCACAGGAAGAAGATTGCGTAGAACATCCTTCAGCTAATTTCCTCTCTTCTGCAGTTCTAGCTTTATGAGAAACCAATCCTGAAACAGTCCTCAGCTTTGACTTACAGCAGAGGTGAGCGAGATTATCGTTGTGACATGGGAGCTCCAGGCTTTCCTGCCTGAAAGAGGCAGGATTTCAGAACAGTCAGAGGCATGGGCTCTGCAGTTAGACAATCTACATCCAGTTCTACCAGGTATTCCTGGACTCACCTTAGCCAATTCCTTACTTTCTTTATGCCATGATGTCCTCATCTGTAAGTTGAGGTTAACCATCACACCTGTGCGGTAGTGGTGAGGAGTAAATAAGACAATGGGCGTGAAAGACAGAGTGTGATTTTCAGCATAGAATAAATTCCCAAGGCATGTGAGTTCTTCTCATTACAAAGGAATGAACTGGAGCATGGTCTGAAGGGCCCTGGGGAAGAAATGAGGAAGGAGGCTTCCAGGAATACAGATCCTTTAATCTCCTTAAAGCAACATCCAAACAAAAGTATAAATCTCTATGGAAGCCAGCACACTCAAGGCTGCCAGTTGGGGGTGGCAGGCAGGGCCAAGATGGCTGCCTCTGAGTCACCCTCTCTCCTTGACTCATCTGTCACCTCTGTCATCTCTGGCTATTGCCACAGTTTCTCGTGAGAAATTATGAAATAAATGGACTGTGCAGTAATGCCTGGGTGACTGGGTGAATCCTGGGCATGTGGCCAACGCTCCATGCACTTTAAATGTCCTTAGGTTTAGTGAACTCCACATGATTTAATTTCCTTAAAGAAAAAAAAAAGAGTGCTGATAATCATGCTCAGAAGGACTTACAGATGCAAAGTTAACATTCCGAGGCCTTCCAGGGTGAGACTTACACAAAGCAAGAAGATGTGGTGGGTGACAGGAGTGAACCATGTTCATTCATAGCCAGTCTCTCTGTTTCCAGACGTAAGCCAGTGCCTGGAGGACAAGAGCACGTAATCGTGGTCATCACACCAGTAGCTTTGCTCATGTGTACTGGGATAGAGAATTTCCGAAGTACTTTCGTATGTGATGATGATGATAATAATTAATAATAAATTCTTTCACTTGGCCCTTTATCTCCTCCTTTCTCTTTCAATCACCCAGCAGTTCACGTGGAAGCATCACGATCCCCATTTTACTTGTGACAAAACTGAGGCCCAGAGAGACTTTGAGGAACCTGATCCCAATCACACAGCTGGAAAGGAGGAGAGTCAGGTGAAAACCCAGGTCTTCTGGCTAAAAGCAGAGTCTTCTTTCCACTCTATTTTGTTCATGTGATCTTCATAAAACACTCCAGATCCCTTTGGTCTGGAGGGAAGTTCCCTTTTCTGTTACTCCTTTTGTCTTTCCCCAGCAGGTCTGGCCATTGCATGACCATTGATTTGTCAATTTCTCTGTGATAGCAGTGCATTACACCATATGCTGTTGATCGTCTTATGAGCGTCTCTCCCTGAAGAGATTGTGATCTCCTGAAGAACTGGGATACTATCTAACTCATCTGTGTATGCCCAGCACCTAGCCCAGAGCCTGCTATGTGGTCCACACTTATTGATTGAATGGTGAATAAATTAATGCCTCCGAACTAAATGTCCTTTGTACTCCTTTCTGCCTCTTCTATTTTTATCTGTCCTTCTAGCCCCAGCTCAGGGCCCATGATGTTGTCCATCTCTTCTGAACCTCTATAGAACCATAGGCTCTCAGCCATATCCTTAGAGCATATATATCTTATCTCTTCAAAGGGTTCTTGAGGGTAGAGATTAAATCTGAGTGTCCAAAGGGTCCCTCATGAGATCTAGGCCAATTCTAGGTAGAGTGGGTACGTGGTGAGTACTCATGCCCATGTTCACATGGTTGCCTGCACTTTGGCAAGAGCTGGTGGAACAGGTTGGTGACAGAGCCCAAGCAGAGACTTAATTGGTCAGAGGCAGAAAAGCAGATGGCCAAGAGCCCAGCCTTTACCTGGCTTATCAGCATACCCCTTTCACAATCACTGAAACTGTGTCTCATGGACACTTTTACAGATGGGTAATTCCTTGAAGCCAGACAATAGATCTGTGAAGAGATCAAGCTTCAGGGGGAAAAATTATCACTGCAACTTATTTGTGTAAAAATATGTGAACCAGAGACTCATTGTCAGAAAGGAACAAATATGAGGGACTCTGTGAACCAGTTGGATGTGAAAAGGAACAGACCAGGAAACTGGGACACTGGGCTAGTTAATTAATGACTTGGTGAACTAGTAAGGTAGTTTGCTTAAATGAGGGGGGAAGACTATGATTAAAAATAAATACATTAAAGGAGGTAACAACCAACAATTTTATCAAGTGCTCATCTCTTTTGGCCCAATAGTTCCACTACTGGAGATTTATTCTAAGAAAATAATCCAAGCCTAGGAAAAGGGATGGCAGGAAAGTGCCCAAAGAGGTATTATTGATAATAGAAGTGAATTGGAGATAATATCAATGGCCCAGGATAATTTTGAAATGCTGATATAAATGACAATGTATTCACTAAAGTTATATTTTGAAGCCATTCAAATGGGTCATTATAAAGACCACATTGGAATTGTTCATTGTGTGGTGCCTATGACAAAGATTAGAATACAAAATTATATTTGTGCTGCATGTCCAACACTGTGAGAAAATATGATTTTTTGGAAAAGACAGGAAAGAATAGAAATAGAGGATCTATAAAGATAGTAAGCTTGTGGGTGGCTTTTTATTTCCATAATCATGGTATTATGTATTTGTATAATATAAAAAAAAATGGATGTTCATCAGATACTTAAAAGAAAAAGAAAAACACCTTAACATGAGGTATGTTGCACCCAGTTGCCATTTCAGAAAGGTTAAACATGAGACATGATCTTTTCCGAACCCTCATCTTCAAACACAGGTCCAGCTTAGATTTGTTTCACTGGTGACAAGTTTGAAATCATGTACTTGAAAGTCAGAAAGACTTTGGACCCATAGCTATGGATATGGATATGGATATGGATATGGATACAGATATGGATGCACACATGGGTATGGATATAATTTCCCTGGAAAGATAGACCTCATGAGTCCTCTCATGTACCAAATGCCTCATGCAAAATGATGCCTGTATATGAAGAGTGGAAAGATTATGAATGTGTGGATTTCAATGCCCTTCAAAATGCATGAGAGCTTAAAAATTAAGGGAGACCATGTTTAAGGGATCCAAGTGAGGCTCATCTTGCAGTAACAAATTTAAACTATGAACCATATACAGCACAGAAAGTGCTTTGGTTTTGGGGTAGAATCCCAGTTTATAAGCTTTTTTCCTTGTCATCCATGTTAGTGTCATTACAGACTTGCTTTTGGCAATCATTTTTTTTTGAACCACTTCATTGAGATATTATTGACTTACAAAAAGTTACACGTATTTAATGTATACATTTAATGAGTCTGGAGATAAGTATCCATCCATGAAAACAACACTACACTCCATGTCAAAAACATATCCATTCCCTCCAAAAGTTTATTTTCCCATTCTTATTTATTATTATTATTGTTATTATTATATGTGTGATAAGAACACTTAACATAATATCTACCCTCTTTGCAAAATTTTAAAAATACAATACGGTATTTTTAACTATAGCCACTATGCTGTACAGTAGATGTCTAGGACTTATTCATCTTGTATAACTGAAACTTTGTACCCTTTGACTAATACCTCCCCCTTTCTCCTGCTCCTCAACCCCTGGCAACCACCATTCTACTCTCTGCTTCTATGAGTTTTACTATTTTATATTCCTCATGTAAGTGGTATTATGTCAAAATGGATTAAAAACTTAAACATAAAATCTGAAACCATAAAACTCCTAGAAGAAAATATAGGAAGAAAGCTTCCTGATATTGGCTTTAGCAGTGATTTCTTGGATATGACATCAAAGGAGCAGGCAACAAAAGCAAAATAGACAAGTGGGATTGCATCAAACTAAAAAGCTTCTGCACAGTGAAGGAAACAATCAACAAAATGAAAAGGTAACCAACAGAACAGAATGGGAGAAATTGTTGCAAACCATGTATCTGATAAAGGGCTATCATCCAAAATACATAAGAAACTCCTACAACTCAATAGCAAACAACAATTAATCCAATTTGAAAATGGGCAAAGGAACTGAATAGACATTTCATCAAAGAAGACATACAAAAGGCAATTGTTTAAATAAATGCCAAAAGCTGAAAATTCCTTTTTACTTTTTTACTTAAATCAAAACCTGAACTTTATAACAAGGGATGTAAAACCAAGAAAATTAATTTTGATTTCTTTATTTTCCTATCTGGCATAGTTCAATGACATATAAAATAATTGTTAGTTGTTCATGACTTTTGCCCCTGAAGCAATCTAGTTGTACTGGATGATATTTACTTTATAAAATTTTACTTTTTTTTTTTTTTTTGCACTTTACTACCCATTTAATTAATAGTCTCATTTTGAAATTGCCATCCCAAATAATGAAAATTCCTCTTGTTACTATTTAATCTGTCTTCTAGGTTTGAGACATCCCAGTTCCTCATTCCAAATAATTTTTACTAGATCCACAAATTTTCCTGGAAAGATTGATCCATTTGTACCGTGAAAAGCACCATCATGTTTGGCTAAGTATTGGCTAAATAATATTAATCTAAAAACTTTATACTAATATTCAAAGCAAATGTTAGCTTTTCTTTGTCTCTGTTGCATTTTATCAACTGCTGTTTTTTTCCAGCTTTTTAATTTTTCAGTCCACCACCTACTCTTAAGTAGGCTTTTCTGTGTACAAGTCAATATGTTCACTTTCATTACTTCTATTTTAAAGAATTAAGCAGACCACCTCTTTATTTCTTTTTCTCCTCAAGCTTTCATCTTTTCTTAGGTCCTCCTGTGCTTTTTCTATTTCTGTTATCTAGACAGGTTCTCATTTTTAATGATCTAAAAATGTGCTGTTCAATATAATTGCCACTAGCCACATGTGGATATTTAAATTTTAAATTAGTTAAAATTGAATAGAAATTATTAAAGTAAAAGTTCCTCAGTTCCAGTAGCCACATGTCACATGCTCAGTAGGCACGTGTGTCTAGTGACTACCATTTTGGCAGCACAGATGTAGACCATTTTCATCATAGCAGGAAGTTCTACTGGACAACACTGATCTAAAGGATTACAAAACAAATTGTTCATTGTATTCAAAGCGTATAACATTTGAATATAATTTCATGAAAAATGTACATGAAAGTAAATGTAATGCATTTAAAAATTAAAATTACTTTCCATATGCATTTTCAGAAACATCTTAAATATCAAAAATTATTAACTCCAGTTAAAAAGGAAACTACAAATAAGTTATAATTAATAGATATTAACATTGTAAATAAAAATTATTTAAGTAAAGCTAATTTTAAAGTGTAATTTTTAAAATTTAATCAAATTGTATTTATTTCTGTAAAAAATTAAACTATTGAAAATGCCAGCTTTTAATGCCCGCTTAGTTGCAAATGTTATAAATCGATATCACACTTGTCAGAGAGATTATGTTTCAACCTCCGTAGATACAAATTGATGAGTAATATGAATTGTTTATTTTGCAAAATATTCCTCAACTGTCATGTAAAACTGCTGGAAATTCGTGCTCATTCAGAACTACCAGAGTCATGAATTAGAGCATAAAGAGAAACAAGAAAACGCACACCCAGCAGTACTTTCCTATTAAGGGTCTATTATATTTATGCCATCTGAGAGGAAGGATGTGACAAGTTAATTCATTGTTTAATTTCTCTTACCTAAGTGCTTTAACCATTCAAATCCTCCCTGTTCTCCAAAGCAGTATAGGGCAAAAGATCTGAAGATCTGGGGACCTGACTGACGTTTGTCACAAGAACTGATGTTTCTGGTTATGGTTCTTGCTGTGCCAGCTCTGAGTACCAGATTCTGAATGACAGAAGAGCCCATGCCGTCTTTTTCAGATTTATTTGTTTTCATGTTTGTGATATGCCACGGTACCTTTCCTCAAAGGTGAACTTGGGGCCTTCTTGCCTGGGTCTCAGGGCAGTAAGAGTCACATGGATGTGATAAGTAACATGGCTAAGGGACTGATAGCCGGGTTGGACAGACCTCCAGCAGATACAGTTGATGGAGCACTTCCATGTACTACAGATCAGGCCCTCTTCAAGGGAACCCAACAAGGAAGGCATTACTGTCCATCAAGCCCATCTCCTAAAGGGCAAACTGAGTCTTTAGAAGAGGGAAACAACTTGCTCAAGACAGCAGAGTTGAGAAGAGGCAGAGCCACGTTTTAAAACCAGGGCTGTCTGAAGCCAAAGCTCTTAGCCTAACCACTCCACATCCTACCCCAGACGGATGGCTGCATCTCCAGCTCCCTGGAGTCAGTCATCTGAAGGGAGGCTCTTTCTGGGAAAGGGCTGGTGCTGAAAGCTGCCTTTTTGCTGGCTGAGGACAGTAGGGTTGAATATAGATGAGATGAACCCTGAGAGTGTGGATCCCCATCAGGAAGACGACTGGGGAAGAGAGGTGCTGCCACTGCCACATGGATCTACTCGCAACTCTCCCTTGCCCCCAAAACCTCTTTTGGTGCCTTGGTGCCTTCAGGACAGGCCACACTCCTCAGCAAGATGTTTAAAATAAAAAACCCCAATCTTGCCCCAACCAACTTATTCAGCGACATCTCCCCCATTCCTACCTCCCCCCAGCACAGCCCTGATTTTAGTCTCCATGAACCCCATATTCTCAGAAAACAATCTGCTCTCTCAGCCTTCCCACCTGTGAATACGCTGCCCCTTTGGCTAGAACACCCTGTTTCCTCCCACCTGTCTGGAGAAACCTTACTCATCCTTCAGGTTATAATTCAAGTGTCACCTCCTGGGTCATTGGCTCCTAGACCCCCAGAGGGGGTTGGTCACATACTCCCCTGAGGCTTCTAGAACTTTATTCAGACCTAAGTTAGAGTCCCATCATCACAGCAGCCTGTGATGCTTGCCTGTATGTCCAGACTTCTCACTAGAGACGGTGAGATCCTGCAGAACAGAAGCCATTTTCTATTCAACTCTGCGTCCTCCCCGCCCCATCCCCTTGCTCCAAGCACAATCCCTAGAATATAGCAGGCCCTTACCAAGTGTTGAGTGCTGAATGAATGCACCTTCAAGGGAAGGTGACCTCAGGGGCTTGGTTTCCTGGGCGGAGACCTTGCCCGCTGCACCCACAGGCCCCTTTGAGCAATGTCCCATCCAAGGCACTGAGCCACTACTGGGGCCGTTGCAGCAGCAGGAGCCTAGGGTGTAGCTGATGGGAAAATAAACAGAGAAGGCAAAAACAGGGGTGTGTTGAAATCCTGACAAAGTTCTATTCCTTGGTGTTCAAACTTGCCCACACCTTCTAAGTCAGGTGGGTTCTTAGTCCAGTGCTCTGAGAGGATCCACTGTAGGTACAAAGGCTATGGGATCATGGCCCAGGAGCAGGGAAGAGACCAGGAGATGTGAAATTGTCTTCCTTGTTTAGATTTTCTCTTAGTTTCTTTCTAGACAGAAGAAACCCTTCCCCTGCTTTAATTACCTAATGGCTTTGACACCTTGGGCTGTTGCATCACCACAACTGTTTTGTCAAGGATACTGCACCGAGGTGGATCTAGGCTTAGGGAGAGGCAACTGACAGGAAACAAGTTCTGACAGCCAGGGAAATGTTGGGCAGAGGAAGAGACCTAGGGGAGGAAGGGAGGGTGGTGAAAAGAAGAAAAAGGAAATTGTTGGGATGGTGGTAAAAGGAGATCTTGGGAAAGGTGGCAGCTAGGTTAACAAAACTGGATGTCTCTGGAAGATTTCCCAGATGAGGCTTCAGGAAGGTTGTGCACAAGCAGGCAAACCTGTCTGCTACAGGTCCCCGAAAGGAACACAATTAGAGAACTCAGGTTGCCATCTTGGGATTACATCTGGCTGAGATGTTTTCTTCACTCTGGATCTCAATTTCTTTCCTCAGAAACAAGGCCAGAATTGGAATCTTTCCCACAAACCCCTAGATGCTCCCTTCGGAAATACTCTTTTTTTTTTTTTTTAACATCTTTATTGGAGTATAATTGCTTTACAATGGTTTGTTAGTTTCTGCTGTATAACAAAGTTAATCAGCTATACATATACATATGTCCCCATATCCCCTCCCTCTTGCATCTCCCTCCCATGCTTCCTATCCCACCCCTCTAGGTGATCACAAAACACCCAGCTGATCTCCCTGTGCTTTGCGGCTGCTTCCCACTAGCTATCTATTTTACGTTTGGTAGTGTATATTTGTCCATGCCACTCTCTCACTTCATCTCAGCTTACCCTTCCCCCTCCCCATGTCCTCAAGTCCATTCTCTACGTCTGTGTCTTTATTCCTGTCCTGCCCCTAGGTTTGTCAGAACCTTTTTTTTTTTTTTTAGATTCCATATATATGTATTAGCATATGGTATTTGTTTTTCTCTTTCTGATTTATTTCACTCTGTATGGCAGACTCTAGGTCTATCCACCTCACTACAAATAACTCAATTTCGTTTCTTTCTATGGCTGAGTAATATTCCATTGTATATATGTGCCACATCTTCTTTATCCATTCATCTGTCGATGGACTCTTAGGTTCTTCCATGTCCTGGCTATTGTAAATAGTGCTGCAGTGAACATTGTGGTGCATGTCTCTTTCTGAATTATGATTTTCTCAGGGTATATGCCCAGTAGTGGGATTCCTGGGTTGTATGGTAGTTCTATTTTTAGTTTTTTAAGGAACCTCCATACCGTTCTCCATAGTGGCTGTATCAATCTACATTCCCACCAACAGTGCAGGAAGGTTCCCTTTTCTCCACACCCTCTCCAGCATTTATTGTTTGTAGATTTTTTGATCATGCCCATTCTGACTGGTGTGAGGTGATACCTCATTGTAGTTTTAATTTGCATTTCTCTAATGATTAGTGCTGTTGAGCATCCTTTCATGTGTTTGTTGGCAATCTATATATCTTCTCTGGAGAAATGTCTATTTAGGTCTTCTGCCCATTTTTTGATTGGGTTTTTTGTTTTTTGATATTGAGCTGCATGAGATGCTTGTATATTTTGGATATTAATCCTTTGTCCGTTTCTTCATTCGCAAATATTTTCTCCCATTCTGAGGGCTGTCTTTTTGTCTTGTTTATGGTTTCCTTGCTGTGCAAAATCATTTAAGTTTGATTAGGTCCCATTTGTTTATTTTTGTTCTTATTTCCATTTTTTCTAGGTGCTGTGATTTATATCATAGAGTGTTCTGCCTATGTTTTCCTTTAAGAGTTTTATAGTGTCTGGCCTTACATTTAGGTCTTTGATCCATTTTGAGTTTATTTTTGTATACTGAGTTAGGGAGTGTTCTAATTTCATTCTTTTACATGTAGCTGTCCAGTTTTCTCAGCACCACTTATTGAAGAGGCTGTCTTTTCTCCATTGTATACTCTTGTCTCCTTTATCAAAGATAAGGTGACCATATGTGCATGGGTTTATCTCTGGGCTTTCTATCCTGTTCCATTGATCTATAGTTCTGTTTTTGTGCCAGTACCGTACTGTCTTGATTACTGTAGCTTTGTAGTATAGTCTGAAGTCAGGGAGCCAGATTCCTCCCGTTCCAGTTTTCTTTCTCAAGATTGTTTTTGCTATTCGGGTCTTTTGTGTTTCCATAGAAATTGCAAAATTCTTTGATCTAGTTGTGTGAAAATTGCCATTGGTAGTTTGATAGGTATTACCTTGAATCTGTAGATTGCTTTGGGTAGTATAGTCATTTTCACAATGCAGATTCTTCCAATCCAAGGACATGGTATATCTCTCCATCTATTGGTATCATCTTTAATTTCTTTCATCAGTGTCTTATAGTTTTCTGCATACAGGTCTTTTTTCTCCCTAGGGAGGTTTCTTCCTAGGTATTTTATTCTTTTTTTTGCAATGGTAAATGGGAGTGTTTCCTCAATTTCTCTTTTAGATTTTTCATCATTAGTGTATAGGAATGCAAGAGATTTCTGTGCATTAATTTTGTTAATTTACCAAATTCATTGATTAGCTCTAGTAGTTTTCCGGTATCATCTTTAGCATTCTCTATGTATAGTAAGTATCATGTCATCTGCACACAGTGACAGTTTTACTTCTTCTTTTCTGATTTGTATTCTTTTTATTTCTTTTTCTTCTCTGATTGCTATGGCTAAAGCTTCCAAAACTATGTTGAGTAACAGCAGTGAGAGTGGGCAATCTTTTGTTGTTCCTGATCTTAGAGGAAATGGTTTCAGTTTTTCACCACTGAGAACAATGTTGGCTGTGGGTTTGTCATATATGGCCTTTATTATGTTGAGGTAGGTGCCCTCTATGCCTACTTTCAGGAGAATTTTTATCATAAATCAGTGTTGAATTTTGTCGAAAGCTTTTTCTGCATATATTGAGATTATCATGTTTTTTATCCTTCAGTTTGTTAATATGGTGTATCACAGTGATTGATTCACATATATTGAAGAATCCTTGCATTCCTGGGATAAACCCCACTTGATCATGGTGTATGATCCTTTTAATGTGCTGTCTTACTGAAATACTCTTGAGACAAAAATGTAAGAAATCATCAAAACCATCATAAAGCCCTTCATAAATATTCAAGCAGTTAGTATGGGAGATTCTGGAAACAAACATGGTCAAACAAAGTGTTTGTCACAACTGTGAAACACAGCGCCAGCAAAGGACAGCCCCAGCCAATTTAATCTGGCCTCTAGCTACTGTATGGAGGAACCAAAGAAGTAGATGTAGGGAAACCAAAAGCTTGAAGATCTTGAAACATGAGGATGAAGAATTGAACATTTAGTTGTATGAGCCTGGGGTGGGGCTCGGGAGACCTGGGTTTTAGACCAGCTCAGCTTATCGCTTTACAGACGTGAACCTAGATTTCTCAACTGTATGATAAAAGGATGAATCTCTGTGGGGCTCGTGTTCCTTGGGGTGAGTGTGTAGGGCTATGCAGTCAGATGCTGGAGGCCACTGTCAAGTACAATTCATCTTCCTGGAACATCAATTTTACCTGATGGCAAACATTTTATTTTATTATTTTTTTTAAGTTTTATTGGAGTATAGTTGTTTTACAATGTTGTGTTAGTTTCTACTGTAAAACAAAGTGAATCAGCTATATGTATACATATATCCCCTCTCTTTTGGATTTCCTTCCCATTTAGGTCACCACAGAGCACTGAGTAGGGTTCCCTGCGCTATACAGTATGTTCTCATTAGTTATCTATTTTATACATAGCATCAATAGTGTATATATGTTAATCCCAATCTTCCAATTCATCCCACCCCCCGTTCCGCCCTCGGTATCCATACCTTGTTCTCTATGTCTGTGCCTCTATTTCTGCTTTGCAAATAAAATCATCTGTCCCATTTTTCCAGATTCCACATATATGCCTTAATGTATGATATTTGTTTTTCTCTTTCTGACTTACTTCACTCCATATGACAGTCTCTAGGTCCATCCACTGAAGGAAAACATTATTTTTTACTCAAAAATTAATTCACTTGGTCAACAAATGCTTATCAAGTTTTGGCTACATGCCAAGTACTGTTTTAAACACTATTTTATTATCAAAGTAAACATGGATATATTATGGAATAATGTGCATAATTTACAGGATCTAAGGTGAACAATTGGTCCCCAAAATTATTTTTCACATACAGGGGCACTTCTGGCTGTGTCCATTCGCTCTCAACTCCAACCAAATAATGCACATTTGTTCTCCTTTGCCCCTGGGCACACGCCAGTGGATAGGCAGGCCAGTAGTCTTAGGCCCCTTTCCAATAGATACAACCTATACTGTCATCACCACCAGAAATTAAGCAAACCCTTGTTGTTGACAACAGGTTTGATATGCATATCTACCAGATGAAAGTAAGATAAGGGAACTAACTTCAAATAAGCACTGCTACCTATCTAACAGGTGATAAGTGTATCAGCCTTTTTAAAACAATTTCACTTGATCTCCACAACCATCCACCTGCAAAATCGGTGTCATTGCCCCAATTTGAAAATTCAGGAGAGGAAGCCGAGGCTCAGAGAGGTTGAGTGATTTGTTGAAAGTCTCAGTGCTAAGAAATGGAAGAGTCAAGATTTCATCCTGCCTTGGTCTGGCTCCAAGCCAATCCCCTTCTCCCTTTCTGACCCCACCCTCCAAAGGTGATAGCAATCATGTCACTTTTCCTTTGAAGTCTCTCTCTGTCTCACAGCTTGGCAGGGTGCTAAGGACATAGCATTAGAGAGAAAATGCACATGACCCACTCCACAGAACAACAGATTGTCAGAATGGGACCAGATTGCAGAGATTGTCCTATACTCTTGTTTCCAGAGAGGAAACCTGGGGCCTAGGCTATAACATGAACATTTGTGGAAAGAAGCTCTGAGGTTGGCAAGACATATCCAAGTTCAGCACTGCCATGTTCTCCTGGGACCCTGCAGTCCCTTAAACTCCCTGAGACTGATTTTCCTTCTCTATAAAATGGGATGGAATGGGGAAATTATGTCACTTGCAGAAGGCTGTTGTAAAGATGATATAAAATCATGTACATGCAAGATTTTAAACCTTAAAGTGCTATGTACAGATGTCTGTGACTCACCTAAGTTCTCCCAGCACAGACCCAGTTCTCAGATATTAAATATTCTTCCACTGCCCCACAGTGCTGGAGACCCTCCCTGAAGCTGCAGCCACCCCACTCACTTTCAGAACAGTCAGAATCCTTTGCAAAAGAGTGGACTGGTGTACACGTTTATAACTTGAGAAAATGGAGCGAGTAACCACAGTCTCTCCTCATCCTAAGATGCTCCTTGCGGGAGGAAAACACACACCCTAGACGCATGGTTAGTGCCCAGAATGAGCTGAGCTCTGTACCCAGAGCAGCCTTGAGTCAAGGTCCTTGCCCTGTAGGAGCACGGGTGAAGGGAGTTTCCCCAAAGGAAATGACTCACTCAGGGAGGGTCTCTTTGTTATGCCATGTGCCAGGCCAAATCTGTTTGACCACTACAACTTCAAGCCCGTAAGCAGTGGGAATATGGAGGCTCCCCCACTCCCACTCCACCCCACTCCCTCCCCCAGTCTCTCCCCAGGCCCTGCCTGAATTAACAAGGTGAGCTCACGGGCAGGACACTCCACAGAGCCGTGTGGAACATACAACAATGCTCCAGCTCCTCTGGGGCACCCTCTCCAAATCCTCCAGGTACAATCCTGCCACCACTGCACCAGCCCTGAGAGGAGAAATATGGAAAACATTAACTCCCTCATGGTATCCTTGGAGAAACTGAAGCCCAGGACAAATGCAACGTCTGCCTGCGAATCAGCATTAAAAACACCAGCGCCCAGGACTCAATTCCTGCTCCTGCTTCTCACACTCAGCCACCAGGACCTTCCCACTCCAGGCTCTGTGTCCTCCCAGGGAGCGGAGGCCTGGTGTTCACAGGCTCTGGTAGCTCCTGGCACCTCCTAGCACCAGGCATGGCACCTAATAAGCACTTCACATGTTGATCAGAGACTGAGATGCCTAACTTACTTCTCTCTGACTTCCTGTTTTCTCATCTGCAAAATGCCAGGGTTAAATTAGATGATCTCTGAGACATTTTCCATTTCTAACTGGTATTTTTAGGTCAGTCGAGTACCTAAGCTTGGCAAATGGGAAGTGTGGAAATCAGACTAGGAAAGTAGGTTGGGGTCCCAGGGATAGATAGAGGACCTAGCACAGGGCAGGCAGGGGTTAAAAATGAGGGAGAGATGTGAGAGATGTGCCCTCACAGAGCCCTCAGCCTGGGGCAAAATAAGATCCTCAATAAGAATGGAGATGGGCAGGCAAAGTTGCCCAGAAGAAGGGAACTCCATAAGCTTGGAAGTCAGGAGATCTGGGTGCCTATGCAGAGCCTGACTTTGCCTTGCTGGGAAGATTAATTCCTTTTTCTGGACCTCATTTATGGTTTAATGTCCACTCTTCTACAAGGTCTTGAAAGGAAGATCTTCCCTCCTTTTCCTTGACAGAGGTGGAGCAGGAAGAGTCCCTCTTCCATTGCCTGGGACTCTTTCTTCAAAACACAGGTCATGTGGCTAACACTGCTCATTTTTACACGGGGATTCCTTGGAGCAGGGCATGGCCTTAACCCTGACTGCGTGGACAGAAATTTGCAGAAACCTGAGTATGTTATAGACCTTGATCTCCTCTAATTCTTTCAAACGTGCCCACTTTCTCTTCCTTTTTAAAAATATTTTAGCTCAGACCCCCTGCACAGAAGAAATTACAGACTCTCTGGGCTGGAAGAGACCTGAGGGTCTTTACATCTTGACCTTCTTCCATCTGAGAATCTACCCATCCAGGCTCTGTCTGAACATCCCCAGGAGCAAGGATCTCAGTGTCTCCCATGGCAGCTAATTTCATCTGGGGCAGTTCTATTCACTAGCAGTTTTTCAAAGGAAAGCTGACAGCTCCCGTAATTAAAACAAGCCTGAGGGCTTCCCTGGTGGCGCAGTGGTTGGGAGTCCGCCTGCCGATTCAGGGGACGCGGGTTCGTGCCCCGGTCCGGGAGGATCCCTCATGCCACGGAGCAGCTGGGCCCGTGAGCCATGGCCGCTGAGCCTGTGCGTCCAGAGCCTGTGCTCCGCAGCGGGAGGGGCCGCAGAAGTGAGAGGCCCGCGTACCACACACACACACACAAAAAACCACAAGCCTGAATACCATCAGCAGTCAGCTCACCAGCTATTTCCTTGGGATCTGTCTCCAGCAAGACAGCTGGGTTGCAGATGTCTTGCCTCAGCAGGTATTCCCACCTCCAGTCCTAAACCTTTGCCTTTAGACTTTAGGTCCATCTTGATCATTCACAAGTCCCATAGTAACTTGTTGCTTGTTAAATAATGTTTAATTTTGAGATTTTTTTCCCCTACTTCATTTTTTTAAGGGAGTGTAACTCAGTGGTTAATTCTGTGAGCTAATTCCATATCATGGATCAAGTTGGAGTCTCGAAGTGATCTGGGGGTCTCAGTTCTGGCTCATTCAGTCGTGGTGTGCCCTTAGTCAAATGACTTATTCTCTCCGAGTCTCAGTTTCTAAGTCTGTAAAAATTAATAACACCTACCTCTTGGGTTGTTGAAACAATTAAATTAAATAGTTCAGTTGAGGTGTTTGTCCTAGTAAGAAGGAGTGTTAATGAGTCTTATTTTTTTTTCGTACAGTCCATCTTCATGTAGAGTCCAAATCCATCTCTCCGTAGCAATTACCATCTTCTTGGTCCCAGTTTTATCCTCTGGGACCTTGCAGAATAGGTTAAATCCCTCTTCCACGTGGCAACACTTCAAATATTTCCATTTGACCACAACCCCTTTACATGGTAAAGGGCCTCACCCGAGAAACTGAGGTGGGATAAAGTGTATCCAAAGCCTCACCACAATCTGGAAGGAGAACCAAGAATTGCTACTTCCCTGGCCTGGAGTGACCACCTCAACATCGGCCTCCAAGAAGAGTGGGGAGAGCCAGGGCTCTTGGAAAACTCAACTCTGGCAACACATGACACTGAAGTGTTGAAACATGCCACTTTCATGTGGCATTAGCTCATGATATTGCTTTATTTTCTTAATTTAGAAGAAAAGCACAGCTGCTAGAATTTCTAATATAATAATAAGTATGGTGGTACACCAAAGGTTTTCAGGAATTTTTCCAGAAAAGCACTGCACCCAATTGTGTAACTTTTAAAAAAATATTCTTGCAAATCCATTTTTTTCTATTATGCAAAGACCACCTTTTAAATTGTTTTCTAACCTTTCAACTTCTAAACTGTTAAATCCTTGATGGCCAATGTATTCTGTCTAGTTGAAACAGCTTCTAGAGCAAGACAGGGTTTAATTAAATAAACAAATACTGGGGCTTCCCTGGTGGCGCAGTGGGTGAGAGTCCGCCTGCCGATGCAGGGGACACGGGTTCGTGCCCCGGTCCGGGAAGATCCCACATGCCGTGGAGCGGCTGGGCCCGTGAGCCATGACCGCTGAGCCTGCGCGTCCGGAGCCTGAGCTCCGCAACGGGAGAGGCCACAACAGTGAGAGGCCCGCGTACCGCAAAAAAAAAAAAATAAAATAAAATAAACAAATACTTAGACGGAAGTACTCTTTTTGTTGAATGGAGATCCTAAGAAATCTATCTGCTACCTTTCTACCTGCTTGGGATGTGAGCATTATTTGATCCCCTGTTTTGAACTCACTGAAATGGGACTGCTAGATAAATGCAAAATATTATTCTCATCAGCCAGTCCCATAATATCTTCTATAGTTAAATTTCTTGTCTCTAGATGATTTTCAAGCTTGGACTGTTAGCGCCAGTGACTTATTAGGGAAACTGCAGAACAGACACTTTCATTGGGAAGAAGAATAGACTAGACTCTCCCTTAACAATAACTTCAAAATATGAGGTTCTACTTTTCTAATCAATTGTTGAGACAATCTGTGTTGGGAGACAAAAAGAGTGCTAGTGAAGGCTTGCTCTTTAGAAGATAACTCAAAAAGAAACGTATCTGATCACACAGATGGTCAAAATTTCAGGGTTCAATTATGTTACTTTCTGTGTAATACTGAAAATTTCTTTATCTCAAGGTAGACTGCCTGGTAAAAGTCAGACCAATTAAGGACCATAATAATTTTTCCATTTTCTATACCAATCTCTGTGCCCAATTCACTGATTATTTCTCATGCAGAATAAATCCAGTAACTGTTTTTATCAATCATTTTTATCTACCTGCAGAATTTCCCATGTGGCATTTGCCCGATGGGTTCCAAGAGTGCCCAGAGATTGATCCTTTCAGCCTTCTGCACCATCAGCAGGACGTGGAACAGCCAGGGTTCTGAGCCACTTACCTCCAGTAGCATCTGGTCTGTTTATTCCAGTATAACAAATAAATACTAGCATCTGGTCTGTTTATTCCAGTATAACAAATAAATACTATCAGTTTCTTCGTGTATCATGTCTTGGAAGGGGCTGGGAAGCACTGAGCTTCATTGTAACTTTTAGGCCTTTGAAAATACATAATATAATTTTAATATTGTGGAGGCAATTGAAACTGGCCAATTTTAGTGTTCTTCATGTTTGTTTTTAAAATTAAACTTAGGTGGAAACCTGTCCCTTTTGTGTGACCTGCTGGTCATGGATTGGTCGCCCCTGCCTGACTCCATTTGCCTACATGAAGAAGAGTAGCTATCCCTTAGAAGACTTAAAGAATGAATATATGTATATGTATAATTGAATCACTTTGCCATACACCTGAAACTAACACAACATTGTAAATCAACTATACGCCAATAAAATTAAAATATTAAAAAAAAAATCTCAGGAGCTCCCTCATGTAAAATGGGCAAAACATTCTCACCAACACACTTCCCCCACCGCCCTGAAATAGGTCCCTACCTCAGATCCTTTTCATTCGACTCAGATGCCATTTCCTCCAAGAAGCCTTCTCTGACTCTTCACATCCCATCACTAAAGTTAGAAATAATCTCCCCATTCTTTGAATCCCCATAACTCTCGTTCTGTTCTTTTCTTACAACATTTAACAATTTTTGAACCCTGGTCAGTCATATGGTAATAACTGTACTGGAATGTAAACTTTGGGGAGGTAATCCATGTCTTATTTTTAATATCCTTTAAAACACTCCTAACAGGACTTGAATTACACATGAAAGGCACTTAACCAGCTAAAGGAAAGACAAATTAATTTGACACTTCTCTTTGATTCATTATATCTGATTTATTTGGAAATTTGAGTTCCTTAGGAAGTATTTTGGGGGGCATTTTGGTGGGGGTTTTCAAAAATTTCTCAAAATTTATGGCAGCTTATTTTTAATTTTAATAACATGATCTAGATGAAAACAAAAACACATGAAAAATATTAAACTTTGCTGTTAAGCAGGGAAGTACAGATGAAAACAAATTTGAAACAAATTTTTAATACAGTAAAGTAGGAAAAAGCTTTAAGCAAACAAAACAATTAATGCTTGAAAGAGCTGTGGTTAAATTGGCTAGTGGCATTTTAAATTAACATTTTTTTTAAACAATATATGAGAGCTATAAAAATGCCCAGGCATATTTCCCCAGTCATCTCATTCATAGAAAGTTTAGAATTCATGCAAAGGTAACAATTCAAGAACAACAACAAAAAAAGCAAAATGTGCAAAATGCACAAACATGTCTGTAAGAGCATTCACTATAATAGCAGAAAAGCAAACAAATAAACAACAAACCAAAAAATTGAAGAGAGATCTGCCAGCTACAGAGAGAGGTCTCAGGAGAAACCAATTGTGGAATACTTCCAAGTTCCCTGGCTGGGGAATCAAACCTGTGCTCCCTGCATTGGAAGTGTGGCATCTTAACCACTGGACCACTGGGGAAGTCCCTGATTCTTCATTTTTTTAAATGCCTTATCATGCTTTAATACTCCAAGACCCAGCAAATCCTTTTTGGAAGATGATACCTTTAAAGAAGGAGACAGTGTGATCAGTGGCATCAGTTATTAGAAGGATGTAAATAATATCCTGTACTGAGTCTCCAGAAGGCAGACTACAATGAGAGGTTCAAAATTAGAGGAAGTGTTTTAGAGCACTCTGCTGCAAGGGACCACCACCTGCATGCCCAGAGTATGACCTGGTCTGCATAGGCCTCATGGGCTCTGGCAAGACCAGCCTGCTGTCTAATCTCTGCAGTGAAAATCCCGACAGCGTTGTGTCAACCACAGGTTTTAGTATAAAAGCAGTGCCATTCCAGAATGCCATCTTGAATGTAAAAGAACTTGGAGGGGCTGATAATATCCAGAAATACTGGAGCCGCTACAACCAAGGATCTCAAGGAGTAATATATGTGTTAGGCAGTGCCTCTTTAGAAGATGATTTAGAGACTGCTAGAAGTGAACTGCACTCAGCTCTTCAGCACCCACAACTATGCACTTTACCCTTTTTAATGTTGGCCAATCGTCAAAACAAGCCAGCCGCTTGATCAGTACCAGAGCCGTGTGACTGACACTGCTGGTGCTCCGGCCAGCTGTCAGGCCTGAGTCTCTGAGGTGGGAGAGCCAAGTTCAGAACATTGGTCCACCAGAGACCTTCTGGCCCCACATAATATCAATTGGCAAGAGTTCTCCCAGAGATCTCTGTCTCAACGCTATGACCCAGCTCCACTCAACTACCAGCAAGCTCCAGTGCTGGACGCCCCATGCCAAAAAACTAGCAAGACAGGAAAACAACCCCACCCATTAGCAGAGAGGCTGCCTAAACTCATAATAAGTTCACAGACAACCAAAAACACACCACCGGACATACTTCTGCCCACCAGAAAGACAAGATCTAGCCCCACCCACCTGAACACAGGCACCAGTCCCCTCCACCAGGAAGCCTACACAGCCCACTGAACCAACCTTACCCACTGGGGGCAGACACCAAAAACAAAGGGAACTATGAACCTGCAGCCCGTGAAAAGGAGACCCCAAACACAGTAAGTTAAGCAAAATGAGAAGACAGAGAAATACGCAGCAGATGAAGGAGCAAGGTAAAAACCCACCAGACCAAACAAATGAAGAGGAAATAGGCAGTCTACCTGAAAAAGAATTCAGAGTAATGATAGTAAAGATGATCCAAAATCTTGGAAATAGAATGGAGAAAATACAAGAAACGTTTAATAAGGACCTAGAAGAACTAAAGAGCAAACAAACAATGAGGAACACCACAATAAATGAAATTAAAAATTCTCTAGAAGGAATCAATAGCAGAATAACTGAGGCAGAAGAATGGATAAGTGACCTGGAAGATGAAATAGTGGAAATAACTACCTCAGAGCAGAATAAAGAAAAAAGAATGAAAAGAATTGAGGACAGTCTCAGAGACCTCGGGGACAACATTAAATGCACCAACATTCGAATTATAGGGGTCCCAGAAGAAGAGAAAAAGAAAGGGTCTGAGAAAATATTTGAAGAGATTATAGTTGAAAACTTCCCTAATATGGGAAAAGAAATAGTCAAGTCCAGGAAGCACAGAGAGTCCCATTCAGGATAAATCCAAGGAGAAACACGCCAAGACACATATCAATCAAACTATCAAAAATTAAATAAAAGAAAAAATATTAAAAGCAGCAAGGGAAAAGCAACAAATAACATACAAGGTAATCCACATAAGGGTAACAACTGATCTTTCAGCAGAAACTCTGAAAGCCAGAAAGGAGTGGCAGGACATAATTAAAGTGATGAAAGGGAAAAACCTACAACCAAGATTACCTTAACCAGCAAGGATCTCATTCAGATTTGATGGAGAAATTCAAACCTTTACAGAAAAGCAAAAGCTGAGAGAATTCAGCATCACCAAACCAGCTTCACAACAAATGCTAAAGGAACTTCTTCAGGCAGGAAACACAAGAGAAGGAAAAGACCTACAAAAATAAACCCAAAATAATTAAGAAAATGGTAATAGAAACATACATATCGATAACTACCTTAAATGTAAATGGATTAAATGCTCCAAGCAAAAGACATAGACTGGCTGAATGGATACAAAAACAAGACCCGTATATATGCTATCTACAAGACACCAACTTCAGACCTAGGGACACATACAGAATGAAAGTGAGGGGATGGAAAAAGATATTCCATGCAAATGGAAATCAAAAGAAAGCTGGAGTAGCAATTCTCATATCAGACAAAATAGACTTTAAAATAAAGACTATTACAAGAGACAAAGAAGGACACTACATAATGATCAATATGGATTGATCATAGGGATCAATCCAAGAAGAAGATGTAACAACTGTAAATATTTATGCACCCAACATAGGAGCACCTCAATACATAAGGCAAATGCTAACAGCCATAAAAGGGGAAATCAACATTAACACAATAATAGTAGGGGACTTTAACACCCCACTTTCACCAAGGGACAGATCATCCAAAATGAAAATAAATAAGGAAACACAAGCTTTAAATGATACATTCAACAAGATGGACTTAATTGATATTTATAGGATATTCCATCCAAAAACAACAGAATACACTTTCTTCTCAAGTGCTCATGGAACATTGTACAGGATAGATCATATCTTGGGTCACAAATCAAGCCTTGGTAAATTTAAGAAAACTGAAATTATATCAAGTATCTTTTCTGACCACAACGTTATGAGACTAGATATCAATTACAGGAAATAACTGTATAAAATAAAAACACATGGAGGCTAAACAATACACTACTAAATAACCAAGAGATCACTGAAGAAATCAAAAATACCTAGAAACAAATGACAATGAAAACAAAATGACCTGAAACCTATGGCATGCAGCAAAAACAGTTCTAAGAGGGAAGTTATAGCAATACAATCCTACCTCAAGAAACAAGAAACATCTCAAATAAACAACCTAACTTTACACCTAGAGCAATTAGAGAAAGAAAAACAAAAAAGCCCAAAGTTAGCAGAAGGAAAGAAATCATAAAGATCAGATCAGAAATCAATGCAAAAGAAATGAAGAATATGATAGCAAAGATCAATAAAACTAAAAGCTGGTTCTTTGCGAAGATAAACAAAATTGATAAACCATTAGCCAGACTCATCAAGAAAAAAAAGGAGAAGACTCAAATCAATAGAATTAGAAATGAAAAAGGAGAAGTAACAACTGACACTGCAGAAATACAAAGGATCATGAGAGATTACTACAAGCAACTATATGCCAATAAAATGGACAACCTGGAAGAAATGGACAAATTCTGAGAAAAGCACAACCTTCCGA